>NC_090915.1:10767700-10941184 GCF_040956055.1 Brachionichthys hirsutus | reverse complement strand
GGCGAGGGGGAGGCAAGACAGGAGACGAGACCAAGGAGAAGAGGGCGAGCAGGGGACGGGGAGGGTGGAGGAGAGAGGTCAGGGAGGAGGGAGGGGAGGTGAGGGGGCCATGGCCACGCCAGGTCACCAGCCGGACCCCGGCCGCTACTACCAGCAGAGGAGTGACAGACTGCGCCAGCTCAGTGCCATCCCGAACGCATAGGCCAGCACCCCCGCATGGCAGCCTAGCGGAACACCGGCGGCCGCCCGAGACGCATGCGCCACCCAGCAGAGACCCGAGGGGCCGGGTTGCACATATCAAGCCACGGGGACAGCCCCTGAAGAGTTAGCCCAGCATGCCAACAGTCCCGGAGATCAACCATCCTTGTGTGAAGAACATTGAGCTGGAGACTGGAGCTGAAACATAGAAAGTTAGAATGGCTGGGCGACGATGTATTTCTGAGGTCCACTCGGTCCTGGATACAGAAAACAGAAACAAGCAGCATTACCATTTACATCGTTGTGGTGGCTTTCGCTAGCAGGCAGAATCAGGTTGTAATATTTATATTTAATGATTTAATAAAAGGAGACCAGCTTTCTGTAAAATATTTAAAATGTTTTTTATTTATCTTTTTAGAAGCAGAGATTTTCTCCATTGATATGTGTTCTATGAGGAGATTCAACCAATGATTGATGTTTAAAGACTGTTTATTTTTCCAGTTAACGAGGATTGTTTTCTTGGCGATGGCGAGGGCTGCGAGTGTGGGGTGCGTATATTTCTTAGAAATAACGATTTCTGCCAAGTCACCGAGTAGACAAGAGATCGGAGATAAAGGGAACGTACAACCTAAGATGGACGACAGTCTATGTGATACTGCGACCCAGAAATCCTGGACGGGTGAGCACAACCATAGGGCATGGAAATAAGTGTCAGCAGTATTTTGGGAGCATTGAGAACAGATGTCAGATTCAGAGAAGCCCATTTTCTTCATCATATATTGAGTAATGTGTGTTCTATGAAGGATCTTATACTGGATGAGTTGAAGATTTCTGTGTTTTGTCATTTTAAATACATTTTCACAGATTTGTGTCCAAAAGTCATGATCTAGGGTTAGTGACAGATCCGTCTCCCATTTTGAGATGGGAAGAAGTAACGTATCTGTGCTTGAGAGGAGTTTATAAATCTTAGAAAGGGTCTTTTTAACTGTCGGGGAAATCTTTGTGACTTCCATAACAAATACAGGTGGCTGAGGCGGGCCCCGGAGCGTTGGAATTCTTTTCTTAATTGTATTCATTACCTGAAGATAGTAAAGGAAATTTCCGCTTCCGAGTTCATATTTTTGGAACAATTTTGTAGATGACATAAACGTATTGTCATGAAAGAGATGATGGAGTTGAGAGATTCCCTTCTGTTCCCACATACCTACATGGAAAGGTTGATTGCTAGCCTGAAAGTCAGGGTTATTCCAGATTGGAGAGAACATGCAGGGTTCCAGTTTAGAATTTGTAACTTCTAACGCTTTCCACCAGGCGGACAAGGTGGAAGAAATCATCGGGTTTTTAAAACAGTTATGCCGTTTAATGGTTGTTGTGATGAAGGGGAGATCTGCGAGTCTAATATCCTTGCAGTCCTTCTGTTCCAATTCTAACCAGTAATTAGAGTCTCTATTCGGGTGCATCCATAGTACAAGATATTGTAGCTGGTTAGCCAAGTAATAATTCATAAAATTTGGGGCTTCCAGGCCTCCTTTAGATTTACTCCTCTGAAGGGTAGATAGACTAATTCTTGCTTTTTTATTTTTCCAGTAGAATTTGGTGATGGCTGAATCCAACGACTGGAAGCAGTTGGAAGTTGGTTTAAACGGAATCATTGAAAATAAATAATTTATTTGTGGTAAAATTTTCATTTTGATGGTGGCTATTCTTCCCAAAAGGGATATCGGGAGGTTATTCCAACGCTTCAGATCACTGCTGATTTTATCCAGAAGTGGGGTGAAGTTTAATCGGGTTAACTCAGACAGTTTAGGTGAAATATTAATGCCCAAGTACTTTAAATTGCCCGTAGGAAAGGAGTAGTTTGGGTCCTGGTCTGCAGGGTTCCATGACTTTTCTGTAATGGGAAGTAATGTTGATTTTGTCCAATTGATGGAATAGTCTGAAAGTTGTGAAAATTTAGCTATCAACTTGAATACTTCCTGCAGCGAATCCGAGGGTTCTTGTAAATAAAGCAAGATGTCATCAGCATATAAATTGATTTTGTGTTCTGACACCGCAGTGTTGATTCCCTTAATCCTGGTATTTTGCCGCACTGCTGCTGCTAGGGGTTCAATAAATATTGCAAATAATAAAGGAGAGAGTGGGCAGCCCTGCCTGGTACCTCTCTGCAAGGTGAAGCTCTGTGAGGTAATCCCGTTGGTGGTTACGGTCGCTTTGGGAGAGTTATATAATACTGACACCCAGTGAATAAATGACTCTCCAAACCCAAGCTTGTGTAGGACGGCAAAGAGGAAGGACCAGCTAACTTTATCAAAGGCTTTTTCTGCGTCCAGCGATACAACCACTGCCTTTTTTCCAAGTCGCTGCGACATACTGATCAGATTTAGCAGTCTTCTAATATTGTTGGTGGAATGTCTACCTTTAATGAATCCTGTTTGGTCGCTGTGAATTACAGACGGGATCACTGTCTCCAGCCTGGATGCGAGTGCCTTTGCTATAATTTTGATGTCGGCGTTGATTAATGATAGAGGTCGGTAGCTTGAAGGGAGGGTGGGGTCTTTGTCCGGCTTCAGTAGAAGTTTAATTGCTGCTGTATTCATGTGGGGTCGTATATGACCATTGTTTTTCATTTCTGTCACTGATCTGAAGAATAACGGCGCTAACATAGTCCAGAAATGCTTCATAAATTCAGCCGGGAAGCCGTCCGGGCCTGGTGCTTTGCCGTTAGGCATACTATCTAGGGCGCTGTGGAGTTCATTTATAGACAGCGGAGCTTCCAGAATGTTCTTATACTCTGTTGATAGTTGAGGCATATTCAGATTACTGAGAAATGCCTCAATATCCTCCGGGTTGGGTTTATTAGCTGCTGAATACAAGTTGTGGTAAAACGTGTAAAATATCTGATTGATTTCTTCTGGTGATTGCGTGCACTCACCATTTAACCCTTTAATTGCTGTTATGAGAGATCTTTCTCTGTTACGTTGGAGTTGATTCGCCAGAAACTTGCCTGATTTGTTATTATATTCAAAGTCGTTGTATCTCAATTGTTGTAATATGAACTCTGTTTTCTTTGATAATATATCATCTAGTTTTAGTTTTGTGTTTTGTAGTTCAGTCCACATTTGATTGCTTGAGTTCGCTGCGTAAGCATCGGTTAATAGTTTAATTTTCTCCTCTAATTCCTTTTCCATTTTCTGTTCCTGTTTTTTTTTGTAAGAGGCATATGATATAATTTTACCTCTGATTACAGCTTTCCCTGCTTCCCAGAGTAAAGACGGAGATGAGTTTGGAGAGTCATTTGTTTCCAGATAGTCTGCCCACTCTCTTCTTATGACCCTATCAAATTCTGCATCTTTAAGCAAAGAGGTGTTAAAGCGCCACGTCGACGGGGGTTTAAAGGTCGCTGCGATTTGTAAGGTAAGCGTGACCGGAGCATGATCGCTGATAATTATTGGATTAATTTTAGTAGAAATATTCTCAATCACAGAATTATTTGTGAGAAAATAATCAATTCTTGAAAACGAACGGTGCACAGAAGAAAAGAACGTGTATTCCCTCTTCGTTGGATTTTTTAATCTCCAGCCGTCGCCAAGGCCAAAATCATCCATATATTCCAGTAGTACTTTGGCTGATTGTGAACGCCTCGTGTGTACTGTAGTACTGGAGCGATCTACTGATGGATTTAGAACCGTGTTGAAGTCTCCGCCGATGATGATAGTTGATTCTGCTGTTAGCTCAAGTAGCTGGGAGAACAATGTGTGGTAGAAGGCCGAATCATCACTATTAGGAGCGTACAGATTCACAATTGTGTATAATTTATTGAATACGGTTGCCTGAATAATAATGTATCGGCCCTCTGGATCCGTTACAGTGTTGTTTAACGTGAAGAGTAGTCTCTTGTGTATTAATACAGAGACTCCTCTTTGTCTGCTGTTATAGCAGGCAGAAAAAACTTGACTGAAATTTGTGTCTGTGAGTAATTTCTCTTCTGACTTTTGTAAATGGGTTTCTTGTAGGAGACAAATGTCTGCTTTTAATTTTGAGAGATGGTCTAAGATGTTGATTCTTTTTGCCTGAGAGCGAGCGCCACACACATTCCAAGATACCAAAATTAACTTAGACATACCGATGGTGAGCAGTCAGGTCTAAATGTGTGTATCTCTGTAAGCTGCTTACTATTCTCTGCATGTGATAAGTTAAAGCCAAGGTGTTGGATGGTTGGATAGCTGAGAGGGATATAAAGAGTCTTAAATGCGTGCACAGTAGAATCAAGAACACTGATACATAAACAAGTATAACAAACAAGTGATAGACATAGAGGGTGTGTGTGTGGGAAGAGGGGAGGGGTGAGTGAAAGGGAGGGGGAGCAGTGAGGGGGGGGAGTGGATCTGAGGGGAGAGTTGGGACAAGAGGAATACATTAATTCCTAATAGCCCAGTGAGTTTTGGATCATTTGTTTCTCTATTTCACATATATATATATATATATATATATATATATATATATATATATATATACGGACATACACATATATAAATACATACACATACATACATAACCATCTACATATACACCAAAACATAACTACACCTACACATATTGACGAGCATTATGTTAAAGCATAATCCTCATCCACATGAAAATGCCTCTAATTCTTAGCTGAATGGAATAATTACAGGTGTTTCTGACTCAGAATAGCCAGGGGGTGGTGGCAGGGTCTCGGTACAGCTGGTTGTCGATATATAGTTTATCCACAACCAGCGTAGCTCGTTTGCCCTTCTGCCTATTCTGCTTCATGATCGGATACAGTACCTTTCGCCGCTCGTTGATCTCTCTCGGGAACTGGTCATTCATCCCGAAAGAGGTTCCTTTAAGCTCCCGTCCTTTGCTCTTTAGCAGCACTTTATGTTTAAAGTGTTCAAATTTGGCGATAATAGGACGGGGCCTATCGCCTCTACGGGCTCCGAGGCGGTGGACGCGGTGAAAGGAGATTGTACTTACCGTCTCCGGGGGAATTTTCAGTGACGTCGTCATAAAGTTTTTAATTAAGGACTCTGGGTTGTCCGCGGCGCTCTCTGAGATGCCTGAGAATATTAAATTGTCTTGCATACTGCGCGACTGAATGTCCAGGACTGTCTCTTTGAGCGTCTTATTTTCTGTTTTAATCTTCTCCATTTCGACTGACACAGTCGCAACGGAGGAGCGTAGCTCGATGTTCTCGCGCTGAAGCTCAGCCATCATACCATACGCGAGCTCCAAGCTAGCCTTCAGGTCTTTAACGTCGGCGTGAAGCACGCCGAGGACGTCCAGTTTTTTATTAATGGAGTCCAGTACGCTAGTCGGAGCATCTTCGTTGCCGAGATCTTCCGTATCAGTAGCCGAGTCGGCCTTTCTTTTCTTGGAGGGATTATCGCCCGACGCGGATTCCTCCATGACGCAGCAGCTGGAATAATACTCGTCGATAAATACCTCGAGGTCCTCCACGCTGAGCGATAATCCAATCCGTCGATTAATGAGAGTAATCGAAAGGGGCGAATTATGCGATGGTGATATCTAATATTATATTAGTAGCAAAAAGCCGTCATATATCTCATCCAAAAATCACACGGGAGGTCTCGCGCGATCACATCCGGTCCGACCGCGTCACATCCGCTCTCCGACCGCGCCCTTTTCCATTCCATTCCGTGTATTGAGATGCTAACTCTCTTTATGAGCACCTAATCCCAGTGCAGGGGTGGGGGGGGATAATTTATGAAGCATTTACATGAAGAAGCCCAGCTAATTGGAAGCATGTGTCTGGGTAAGCCTCGTCAATGCAAGACACGCTGCAGATGATTGGGCCGGGGCCCGTCGCCGTTTGTAAGATGGCGTCATAATCGTCATTTCATCTCAAAATAAAATCTCGCTCTGCTGACCATTGCAACGGGGTTATGTGTCGCCATGCTCGGCAGAGAACTGAGCGGCCAGAGAGGAGCGCAGAGGGGAGGTCAAAGGTCGAGCAGGCGGGTCAATGCCAGCCAGCCACGAGGGCACCGCCCATTTTAATGTCAGACGACACCTTGATTCTTCATGTAGTGCGCCCCAGCATGCGTGGCCCTATTCTTTCCAGACCCAGCCCTCCTCCAACGCACCCCCAGCCTCATTTACATCGGGTCATTTGTTATGACTTTATGATTATATATGGGGCTTTGTCTGGCTGTGCATGTACCTTCACCATTCCCAGCTGGTCCCCATTAATAACTGGGCCCCGGTGTAGACAGAGCGGGATAGACGGAGGAGCTTGTTAGCGTCATATCCGAGCGCAGGGACTCAGCATGTGAGAGCCGAAGGGCCGACAGGACAGGAGGGAGATGTACAGTATCACACACACACACACACGTATACAGTCACCTGGAGTATCCTCTCACACTCCAGCCACAAATTTGAAGTACATGACATGATGTCCAGCATTTGTCCTAGCAAATGCACAAAGCCACCGTAGCACATTTTTGTGAAACTACATGTGTAAATGTGTCAATCTTCTTGTGTTTGTGTGCATGTGTGTGTGTGTGTGTGTGTGTGTGTGTTTTCCTGGACAACTGGGCATGTGCTGGGGTGAAAGCATAATGAGGCTGACTGGACAGAATTGGCCCGCCGTGCAGACAGGCTCCATTGTGGTTCCCAAATGGCGACAGAAGCCTCTGAAATCTGCGTCCCTGATCTACGCTCCGGGAGTCGTTGGGGAATAAAAGCGTGGAAATAAGATTTATTTAGCACGCCTCATCAAAAGGGAATTAGCAGGGTTTGGGTAGGGAAGACGGGGCTTCTGTTTAGAGCCAGGATGAATGCCTGGATCATCTCTGTAATCCCGACCCCACAGACCCTCCACCCGCACCCAAGAAAAGGAGGCAAATCACCCCCATTTGCTCCAAAGGTGCCGTCTGTGGCGTCACCCGGAGCAACCGAACCAGAGACCCCAAAACGACAGCCAGTTTTGAAGATCTTGAAGGAGGTTAAATCGCGGGACCGAGATCCTTTCTTCTCTCTCTCTTTCAATTCCTCCGCTCCCTTTTGAAACATGGCTGCGGAGCTGTCAGAGTTGATGATAGCGAGGCTGACGGCAGAGATCTGGCACGCCAACACGCCACAAACAACAAGCGAGCGTGTAAACTAACGCAAACAAAGCCCCTCTCCTCGCCTCCAAAGGCGGGATCCCTCCCACCTGCCATGCCGCGCTGCTGATGAAACATACAGTAACAGAGAACAGCCATTAAATGGGCGAGCGGTAAAACCCGAGTTGTACAATGTGAGGGTGGGGGGGGGCGCGCTCAGACACACACGGCAGCTTGTTCATTATCGTCCCTGCTCGTGTTTGTGTTTTCCGACTCCTCGGCCCCAGACATGGCGGCTGCTTACGCTGTGCAGGATTTGTTACCTGAGATAAGGTGACAGGCTAAAGGGGGGCTTGGCTGGCAAATCTCTGTCAACGAGGCAAGGCACTCGGGTTCCGCTCAACTTCGGGACGATGTCGTCAACATTCCTTCCAGCATTCGTATAATCAGATTTGGGGCGGGTATCGATAATTGACAGGGGGCTCAATTTCTAGTTGCTGGGGGCAAAATGAGGCGTAACTATCCATTTTTAAAGCTGCGGTGTTTATTCTTGGAAGCTGTTTTTCTGGTCAATCAGTTAATTTTCCTGCAGTTAAAAACTTACCGAAGCTTAAATGAGGCTAAAGTCTGCGCATTGAGACAAATGAAGTTTTAATTGCAGAGAAATATGCAGAATATTAATCCACATTTTCTGCTCCCATGGGTTCATCTCGCTCCCACTCTACCTCTCCCTCCTCTTCGTCCCAGGAACAGGGCTGATATAATGGGCTTGGCTAGAATAAGCAATGCTGCTGTGCCCTTATGTATCTCAGCGCCTGGCTAATTCCAGCTCAGTTTATGTGTCCTCCAGGCTGCGACGGGGCCCCCGCCAGACTCGCAGCTCCTTTATGTAACACCCAGGAGAATCTGCTCCCTGCACAGGTACAGGCCTGGGAGAAACAAACACCATCAGTAACCGGTCTGCCGCATGTGAGGCTGCAGGGCCCACCCTTCACCCCCACCTCCTCCACACCTTCCTCCAATCCATCCATCCCCTCCTTTCTCTCCTCTTTGCACACCCCAACCTAATCATTGCCGGCCCCCATTCCCGTGATTTATCGCTTCGCACGCTGCTGAAAACCGATAGATCAGGCATGCGGCAGGGGGCCTGGAATGCAATGAGGGACAAGGGATGGGGATGGTGGTAGGGGGCTGGATGGGACAGGAGGAAAAACCCACCAATGATGAAGTGCTCTGTGACACGCGGAAAAAGTAGCAGCAACATTACGGCTCGCGGTCGGGGTTCTGCCGTCCCTCTGAGCGTATTCCTGTTTCTCCTTTACTCATCTCTAAGTATCTCTCTCTCTCTCTCTCTCTCTGGCGTCCTCCTCTGTGCCTCTGTTAGGCTCATCCGTTTTCTTTATGAATAGCCCCTTTCCACGCCAAAGCTTTTCCCTTGCTCCATAAGGAGTGGAATTCTACATTAGCGCAGGCATAATATTCCCAATTAGCTTGGATCAGGTCGCCTGTGATCAGTGATCGGCTAAAAGAAAATGCTGCCGCATGGCTTTCAGAAATACAGACGTATAGTGAGTATAAATTTACCCCAGTTACTCAGAAAACCTTTTGAGATGCTGGCGTAGAGCCAGGAAGTCCACGGGAGGTGGAGGTGAAGGTGGAGGAGTTTGCATGTTCTCCTGTGTCTGCGTGGGTTCTTTCCTTCCCCGTCTTCATTCATTTTCCAACCGCTTATTCCGTCGTCGGGTCGCGGGCAAAGCTGGAGCCAATCTCAGCAGTCAATGGGCGAGAGGCGGGGTACACCCTGGACAAGCCGCCAGTTCATCGCAGAACTGTTACATACGTCCTTCTCCGGCTTCCTCCCACATAAATTGCAGCTAGTGTTTGAATAGAAACATTCTAGATCCTTGTTCTTTATTGTTTGTTTTCTTTCCACAAATACTTATGATGTGTAAAAAATAATAATATGGAAACTCCTTGTAAAATTCCACGAATCTGTTTTCAAATGTGTCTTTAAAAGATTTACGGTCCATCACCAAAATTCTAAATCAGAGAAACATTTTTTTTTTGTTGAGCTTGCTCTCATTAAACCTGATTTAATTTTGATTTTTCACTTTTAAAATGTCAATTCGAAATTCACAATATAACAACCAGAACGAACCTCATTGGTTTAACAGAACGTTAATGAAAATTAGCAGCAAGTTCCACATTAGTGACACTCATTAAGACGTACAGTCAATAATCACATCACATTTCTGTGTTAGAATGAATAATAATTTACCGTTATGAAGCACATATTTATTGTTGCTGTTTTAACTCTTAATTGGAGGACAGGTGAGACAGCAGACTACATCCTGGTCCTTGAGAACGCTCATACTTGAGCAGGTGAGGCCAAACACTTTGACCTCCTGGCCACCTGGCCTCTGACGTTCTCCGAGGAACACATGGCGTTCATCCTCAGAGAGTACACTTTCATTACAAACATAGATTGGATTATGTCTTCCCAAGCAGGCCGACCGTGTCCAATCACGCTAGTGAGGCTTTGAATGGAGAATGCACACCTTATGTCTGGACTGGTGGATCGGGAAGGTTGGCGTACACGAGGCAGACCCTCCTGGGGACTGGAACATGGACTGATGGGGTGGGGGGGGGCATAAAAAGAACTGAGGGAGGAGAGTGAAATAAAGAGAAATGTCTTTTAAATGACATCCCCATTGTGAGGCAGAGCAGGACGATGGCACTTTGCAAAACTGCTAACAATGAGCACGGGAGAAATCCCTTATCCTCCAGGGGCCCGGCAGCATGCTCGCCATTACCATAGTCATTTAAATACAGTAATCTCATTTTCTGCCTCAGCCGAGAGGGCATGCTAAATTTCCCGGTGTGATGGGAGAAGGGGAATGGTGTCTGTGTGCGTGTGAGTGTGTGTATGTGTGTGTGTGTGTGTGTGTGAGTGTGCGTGTGTGTGTGCACTGCAAAAAAAAAGAAGAAAAATAACCAAGAAACTTTTGTATTTATTGAATCCTTAAAGTCTAATCCCGGTATGTAACGATTTGGGTAGAATCTGTAGCATGGTTTCAACCTGAGATGCAAACATACTGCAATCCTGTCAAGAAATAGAAGTTCTGTAACAGTTAGATCATGACTCAAAAACGCAAACATGCTGGTCCACTTTTAATGCACACACATTGTCCAATCATTTGATTTGGATAATCTATCACTTTTAGCTTTTTTTTTTACTGCTTGTCTGATTGTCTCAGTTTTACTTTGTTTTTGGTGATGCCACGTTCCCACATCCCAGAACTTCAGTGCGATACTCTGACCCCAAAAAGGACACACAGATGTTTCTATAAGATCCACTACCCAACAAAAACTGATCTGGATCGATACTATTTCAGATCTGGTGGGGCTCGCAGAAAATTCACATCTAATAATGATACAGCTTTGAACTATACGATCAAACCGGAAGTAAACTGGGTTGATTCTGTTGAGATTTGTATTGTCAGATTTGATCTGATATAAGATGGAACCTGAAAACAAATCTTAATCATGAAATATTATTGTTTTAGTACCTATCACCCTAATACCGATACCGATGCGTCTGGAATAAATCTACTTTTTCAACTGAAAGGTAATCGTTTTCACATGTCAGGCTTTTCATAATGAGTCCACTGATTACTTGCGTAAATGAAAAGCCTGGGGAAACTGTCTGCCACGCCCTTAAACGGCTAGCCAACATCCCCAAAACAAAAAGATATTCCATTTACAATGATGTAAACCGGAGGAAAGCAACAACCGTTTCTCCTTCCCATGAAACACCTCATTAGTATGTTTTAATTGGAGGACTCCGCCCGTACACTATTTTAATCATTGCAGCACTAAACTCATGCAATTTCAGAAGCTAGACACACACTTTATTTTTTGCAGTGCAGGTGTGTGTGTGTGTGTGTGTGTGTGTGTCTGTTGCATGTGGCTTGCTGCAGCAGCTTTGGGGAATATCATATCAGATTGAAAAACAGAAGAGGAGCGAGGGAGAAAAAGCTGTTTCCACATAAGCTGTTCTCATTCTTCCCTGCTTCCGGTCCAGTGGAACAGTTGATGAGGTTTAAATGAAGCAGAATTAGGAGATCAAGCAGACACATGCGCTGGTGTTGATGGGCCCCCTCCCTGCGCCGGGGGGAATCGAGCAAGGACAGCTGACCCGGATGGAATGGAGAGAAAGAGGAGGGGGGGAGCAGAGAGAGATAAGGGGATGAAGTATCTCCTAAATGTGATAATCTCCAATCACCTCTCACATCAATTCTGCCAAGGCCCGGGCTAATGAGCTCACAGCCGATCAAGCGTTATGCACCACCGCCCCCTGATTCTCCCCGTCTCCCCGTCTCCCCCCTCTCAGTCGCTCTCATCATCACTGTTGTTCTTTTTGATTTAATCCCTCTTACTTCAGCTGATTTGAGCAGGAGGGATGGAGGGAAGCCTATTACCCAAGCTCCTCTGCTCTCAACTATCTAAATGCAAACGACGTGAGGGGGCGAGGAAGATGGAGAGGAGAGGAGAGGAGAGAAGAGGAGGAAAACGATGGGAATGATGGAGAAGAAGACACCGAGGGGGGGACCGGGAGAGGGAGCGAGCGTGTTTGGCAGCAGAGGGAGGCTAATCTGTTGCTGCTCCGGGTCTCCGGGAGCAGTTTGGTTATTTTGAAAGCAGGTTAGCAGAGGAGAACGCCGGCGTCCTGTGTGCCGACCTTCCGTCCTCCAGGGTCACCTGATCCCAGCTCTTTACTTACACTTCGGCAGTTTGACCAGCACGTCTGGCCTTGATTGCGCTCAGACTCACCTGCAATCCTTTCTTTAAGTTTAGCAGGAGTTGGATGGCCCTCCCCCTCCCCCCCTCCCTGCAGAGAAAGGTGCAATTCTCTGTGGCTGCTGCAGGTGGAGTTGGTCGGAAAGCACTGGGGGGTCAAATAAGCTGCAGGGTCACCTTGAATGAAGAGTAATGTCTGTTTCGATCTCTGCGAGGCATTCTCCGGTATAGTTATGAGTTTTCCTCTCTGCCTCCTGAGCAATTGTTTTCTTAGTTAGGCTTCTTGATACAGTACTCAGAGGCCCTCAAAACAACTGAGTAAATATTTGGCGAAATGATGCGCGCCGGCGTTTGGCACGGTTGCAGGATGAGGCGCGTGTGCCGTCTCCAACCTGCTTTAATTGGACTACAAATTCTCCACAGAGCGCGCGCTCAATCCGGTGTTTGCCTTGTTTAATTTCGTTTTTTGTGTGTGTGTGCGTGTGCGTGCTTGTGAACTTTGCAACGACGCAGCGGCAGGTATAGCGAGGCACCTGTGTGTCGCCAATTAATCGCCTTTGCCAGTTCCCCGCTGATTTACAAGGCGCCGTGAGGGCGGGAAACACGTGCGTCGATAGCGCGCCACCGTTTCAACCGTAACACTCACTGTGATTTGTTTCCGCATCTCAATTCATCTCGAGCATACTTGGAAGGGAAGGAATTTGCTTGAAACACGGCCGCGCACACCCGCCGCGTTCACGTGCGCCCGGTGGTGAGCGCATGGTTCCCTTTTGCGCATCAGAATTTAAAGTTTATGCCTCTCAGATTTATATGATGATATTGGGCCAGTGAGAGGCACGCAAACAATCAATCTCTGTAATGTCATCCGGATTGAGCGTGGCGAGTAAATGTTTGCTCGGGCGACCATCCAAGCCCTGCAAGTCAAAGGAAATCTGCAGAAAAGGAATCTATCCAGGGCAGGCCTCTCCCTTTATCTCTCGCCATGCCCGACAGCAGCGGGGCATCACGCACATTATATTCCAGCGCTCTGTGCATTTTTCATATAGACGCGCCTTTTTATGTTTTATGTACGCCAGCTCAGGGGAGAACAGCTGTGGCGTGTCCTCTGTAAATTTAGAGGGGGGGGGGACGGGGGGACGGGGGGGGACTCATTTCAGTGGGAGAAGTGGAGCAGAATGAAAACGCAGCGAGCGCAGCGTACCTGCGAACAAGCAGGAGCTGCAGACCAAGGCCTGCCTCAGATATTACATTACCATAATACTCGGAAACAACAGCTCGCATGCTGCTACGGCAGTGATTTAAAAACAGAGCGACAGGATTTACAAGCCGTCATCTCATCCGCGCTCTGACCTGCGTGACCTCGATCTCCACTTTCAACTTTTGGAGTAAAATCCTGTTGGAGCCTTATTTTGCAGCTTGTTGCCGAGTTATCCTCGATAATCAGGAATTCTAGAAAAGGGATTGTTTGTTTTCTTCGTGTTGGGGTTATTTTCTGTGAATAGCTAAAGAAAATACAAAAATATGTATGTTGTGTGATTTTATAATTGACCTTTCTTTGATCTTTCATGCAGAGTTGATAAATCCCCCAGATCCATCTGCGACTGTCAGTCTATTTAAATATATGCTGCCTTTATGGAAGACAGTCATGAGCTTGGATTAGGCTGTTCAATGAATTTATTGGTGTTTGCTGACGCAAGTTCAATATATTCATTTTTGTGTCTTATATTACTGTTCAGATCATAAAATCCTAAGAATATTTTAAAAAATCCAGAAGTGTTAACAAATTTAAGTTTGTTTCAACATGTTATGTTTAAATATATGAATGAGACAAATATAGTCCTACAACTCATTAATGAATGCCTGAATTACATTTCAGTTAAATCATTCACAGCTACAAAGAAATCTTTATAGAAACAGACTTTAAAAGTTTGTCCATTTTTTTAAATATAATTTTAACCCCAGACTTTAAAAATAAATACATTATGACACCACGTCTTTTTTTGTCTTCTTTGCTCCAGGCCCCTATCTCTCTATCCAATTTTCTGGGGTGAACACAAAAACAATATCCGGTGAGTGAGAACGCGGTTTTCATTTTCAGACTGGTCACACCGGCTTTTGGTGTCAACGACTGCGTTCCTCTGCTGGATACGGAAGGTGAACTATATTTTGTTTAGAGGGATACACTGCCATCCAGTGTTACAGGCTGCGAGGCAGGACGTCAGCCGAAATGTGTCCCTTCCTTACACCTGTCGCCTCACCTCACGCTTCCTCAGCGCTCGTGATCCTGGATCCTGATCCAGAGATACCGATTCTGAGAGGATGAGGATTTTCCACTGCTGTGAGTTTACAGGCAAATAAAAGGCTTCTGAATGCTGATGAGAACATGACAAGCTCCCGAGTCTAAAGCAAGTCCACAGGTGCATCCAAATCGGTCTTGATCTTCATATACTGAAACAGTAATGGCCTGTGATGCACCACATGCGGGGGTTTTCATATAACCAGTGGGAGGAAGTCCAGGTCCTCAAAGAGGATGACGTCCTGCCACAGGAGCGCTCAAAAAATGAATCCAGGCGGAGGAAGCGCTTCTGGTCTTGTCTATATGGCTAATGACCAGACACCACCACCCACGAATCCCTCGAGTCCTGACCCTCTCCGACCATCAACCCATGAACTGCTTCTCTTGTCAGCAAAAAAGAAAAAAGAAAGAAAGGAAGTGGGCACTTGGAGAGATCTTCATTGTTTCTGCAGCAGCAATGTAAAAACAATATTCACTGCTTGAGTGTAAAAAACAGCCTTTAAGACATCTGAATGTCTGGAGGATAAGGGGCTGTTTGGATCATGGGTTTCAGTCACGTGACATTTTTTGGAGTGAGCGCCATCTTGAGGACCTACCGAGGACCTGCGGCTACGCTGTGAGAGATGTTCTCTATCGAAAGTACAGTAACTCACCTAACTGCCCTAGAAAAGCAACGGTATCCACAAACAATCGACACTTTAGGTTCAGATCCGTTTCTACTCTCTAATCAATCGCTGACTCCACTCCAGTCTGCCCAACACCTGCCGGATTTAATGTTTGTTGATATATAAATCTATAAATATAGAAAGTGTACAATAACCCAGTTCATGTTTTGGGGGGCAGTATTTATCAGTACTGTTTTTCATTCTCTGTATGTTAAAGTGTATAATATGGGTGGGGTGTTGGGGGGTAGACAAAATCAAGAGATCTTTACTCTACCAAATCAGCTCCATTCACTGGCAGTTCCAGCAAATTCCCCAGTGGAACCCCCTCAGTGACCCCCAGTGGTCACTGATCAATTATTTATTGAACGTCAGTGGTGTCTAAGGCCAAGATCTTAAAAGAAATTCAAGATCGCATTTACAAAAATAAAAATGAATGTAAAATGTTATATTATAACAGTGAAAATATTTTATTGAGAACACTTTTCTTTCGCATCCTGATTGGTCTTCCTGTAGGCATGAATATTGTACATTTTAGCCAAAGATATTAAAAACAGATTATTTAGCAGCGTGAAGCTTATCCTCCATTATTGGCCAGAAAAGCAGGAGTGATGGAGAAGTGGACAGACCGAGCATGAAGAGAGATATTGCCCTTCAGGATTAGCAAAAAGGGGGGATACTAGGAACAAACGTGGCACAGCAGCCCAAGTGAGAATGAAAGATAGGGGATGGTTCAGAAATGAGCAAATCCTTTGCTGCGTGTTATCTTCCCGGTTCACCGGAGACCACAGGTGTGTTGTCGAGGGAGGCAGGAGAGTCAATCTTCAGATGACGAGAACGCTTTCCTTGTTTGAGTCTGTGCTGTGACCGGCCACACTGGTCACCAGTCCTGCAAACTGGTCCCAGCTTGCTGCTTTGTCAATGTGCTGTGACTAATCCAGGAGGGGTTCCACATTTTATCTAACCCTAATTAAAAGAGGATTATATGGGATGGAGCTCTGGGGTACTCCAGCATGCATAACTACTGTCCCCTGGTTTTCCCAGGATAATTATTACACTTACAGGAATCACCAGGATTCTCAGCAGGACAGTGAATGGATACAAATATCAACTGATTAGAAGAGGCCTTGGAGCAAACTCTATATTATAAATGTCAATTAAATATTAAATATTTATATATACACAGGTATGATATATACGACTATATGATATTTTATATTATATTATATGATATATACCCTTAAAACAATACAAAGTTATTTGGGAAATAGGCATAGAACTTTGTGCCTTTACATCTATCTGTCTGTCTGTCTGTCTGTCTGTCTGCTCCTTTCCATCCAAAGAAGCCAGCGGATGTAGTTTGGGCATCTCATTGGGATGCCCCTATGGGGCTTTTCCCACTGACAAGAGACGCCAGGGTGGATCCAGTGGAGGGATTATACGTATTATCTGGCATCATAGCAGCAACACAGAAAGTGGTACTGAGGAGAGGCACACCTGGACTATGTTGTTTCATCGCTACCTGACCTCGGATAAATGGCGGTGGAGTAACAGATGGACGGAAGGATACAAGCCTTTATCACCTTCTATCTGTATTTTATTCTTTGTAAGATGATGCAACATATCAGCACAGACTGCTTATCCCTCTGTCAGTTGCATCGCCTCACGACTCGAGTCTAACTGATGAGGAAAGAGACAAACTAGTGAGTCGGTGGGAAAGTTTGGCCCAGCCTTGTGAATTGTTGGCATCAGGCCCAGCCTGCAAGGCAGCTTTACTGACACCAAGGGTCACTATTGCTGCGTTTTCATCCAAACGCATCTTGGTGTCTCTAGTTACGACAATAATCGGTTCATTTATGATTTCCTACAGTTAGGTTCTATTACATATAAATGAACGCCGATCACGTTCAGGTTCTTTTGGGTTCACACCATGCTGAGGAAGCCTGACACTGTCAGGTAAATGATTCTGTATCTCACATCATGGTACATGTTTAAAAAGGCACGGTCGGTCGGTTGTTACAGAATGTCCTACCCATCATTCATTCCAATGACTGAAGCGATTATTAACCAATTGTGACAGAATCTGGCCAGTCATCCAACGTGCAAATATATTTATTTACCGACCAAAGATCAAGTGACAAGCCAAAAATGAAGATTGAAAGTGCATCATGGTCATAAAATGACTCAATTAATGCGTCACTGACAAACCTCAGAGGCATTAGAACTGAAAATCAAAAGACAAGATGGGCAGAGGCGTAGCGGAAAATTCGTTTTCGGGGATAACAATAGAAAATGCTTCGCATGATAACTATTCATACACTGACTGTCGCCTATAATTAGCTCGCTGAGATTCTTTGGATGCCTGTCGTGACAGACGGACGTATTCCCATCACTGGTATGTGAACAAGTTACAAAGATGGTCCTCTGAGGCCTTAACCCAGAATATCGTGCTGTTGGTGGGCTACAGTTTACTTATGGACATGCTTCAGTGAAAACCAATGGGAAAGTACGCCAACGATTTAGCCTGTCACTAAAGCTATACTATATCTATCTATCTATCTATCTATCTATCTATCTATCTATCTATCTATCTATCTATCTATCTATCTATCTATCTATCTGTCTATCATCTATCTATCTATCTATCTATCTATCTATCTATCTATCTATCTATCTATCTGTCTGTCTGTCTATCTATCTATCTATCTATCTATCTATCTATCTATCTGTCTGTCTGTCTGTCTGTCTGTCTGTCTGTCTGTCTGTCTGTCTGTCTATCATCTGTCTGTCTGTCTATCGTCTGTCTGTCTGTCTGTCTGTCTATCATCTGTCTGTCTGTCTATCGTCTGTCTGTCTGTCTGTCTGTCTGTCTGTCATCTATCTATCTGTCTGTCTGTCTGTCTGTCTGTCTGTCTGTCTGTCTATCTATCTATCTATCTATCTGTCTATCATCTATCTATCTATCTATCTATCTATCTGTCTGTCTGTCTGTCTGTCTGTCTGTCTGTCTGTCTGTCTGTCTGTCTATCTGTCTATCATCTATCTTTCTGTCTATCTGTCTGTCATCTATCTGTCTATCTATCTGTCTGTCTGTCTGTCTGTCATCTATCTGTCTATCTATCTGTCTGTCTGTCTGTCTATCTATTTATCATCTATCTATCTATCTATCATCGAATTACTGTTATTATTATTATGAGTAGTAGTAGTAGTAGTAGTAGTAGCGGCCCTAATAGTTCATGAGTAATCAAAAACAAAAGGCACACATGACAATTTAAAGTAAAACATTCTTCCACCGTAAATGATGTCCTATGGACGGAAACAAAGTAAAGATATAAGATATATGATTCCCTGTGAGGACCTCTGGAGCCCCACCTTGTGAACTACGTGCTTTACGTCTTTGGTTAGTTCGATAAAAGACTACAATTGAAAAATTAACTTCATTTCCTCTCCTGCTGCAAAGACTGGTCCGTCGATTGGCCAAAAACGCTGCGACGGGTGGGCGGGGCCCACGTCCAGTAAAAGCTCTGCGTCACAAGCGCCTGAGGCAAAGTTCGGGGTAAAGTTAGCCCAGGCAGCATTCACTGAGCGAACGCAGGACTGCTAGCTGAAGCCGGAAGATACTCTGTTCGACGGTAAACATGCATTCCGAGAAAGAAGATTTAACAATGAAAGGAGCCAGAAGACAAGAACGCCAAGCCGGTAAGCCGCGCTCATTTTACGTGTGTTCTTTTACTTTTACCGCAACGACATCTTTATTTGCTATATTAGCAGTGAATGCATGCTAGCAGACGCTGTTAGCTAGTATGGACCGATCCAAAGCTAACGGTGTTAGCATGTTGACTCGAAAACCAGCCGTAAGGTAGCGGTGTCGTCTGGCGTTGTCTAACGTTGTTAAACAAACAAACAAACAAATTTAAAAAAATATTAATGCAACTCAATACCGTAGAGCGTCTTAAGACTAACACCGTGCGTGCATTTGTTTTCTTTATGGTTAGCTTATAGCTACGTGTTTATTAGCGGATGTGACAACCTAATTCTACACTTTCCTCTCAAATGTCGAACTGTCAGTTTTTCTAGCCTGTTTCGTGTTGACGGATTCATAATTAATCTGGTTGTCTTGACCCAGTTGTATTTTGTCGTTTTAATTATGGGTGTGGTAATTCTTCAGGCCTTGCAGAAGGGTCGTTATGTCAGTACAGCTCTTATTAACTCATTCGATGCCAGCCATCCTCCAGCGTGTTTATCAAGGCCCACGGAATATTTAGTACTATGTAAACAACAAACATATCTAATGAAGGATTACTAAAAAAACGAGCTTTCTGTGCAGAGAAACATTTCAAGCAGATCTTTTTTGTTTTATTGAGACATCTCAACAGTTGTTTACTTCTAAAAAACAATAAAAGCAACGCTGAGAAGGAGCTTTTGATGTTATAACACCTTTACAAAAAAAACCATCAAACTGCACAACATCAACATTTAATTAACCCAAAAAAAATGTGAGCTTTTTTTTTTTTTTGCTGTAACAGCTAGCGCAAATCCCGTGTGTGTGTCTTTAGACGTCAATGGCATGGAATAAGTTAATTGCCTCAGAAGTAATCCTTGTTATTTTTTCACATCAAAGAAACTTACTACTAAATCTAAGGATATAAAAGTATTTTTGCCTGTATCAGTGATTTAATATTAAGTAACGCTGTTACAAATCCTTTGATGGCGTATTGACTTCCAACTCTGTCTGTAGGTTCAAGCAGGCAAGCTATACATGATATTGAAGGTACGGATATCATTCGATGTTGCATGTGACTGGAGGAAATGCTGTCGGTGTGCAGGTTGTGTCTAATATATGCTTGAGAGTGAGACCAGCAGAGCTGATCAAAGATCTAACGAAGTTACAAACGACATAAAATCTAGGCAATAAGGAATGGAAAATTAGTGATAAAGGTCAGAGAGGCCAGACTTTGATGGTTTGGACATGTCCAGAGGAGAGACGGGGACTATATCGGTGGAAGGATGCTGAGGGTGGAGCAGGGAACAGGGCTAGAGGTCGACCCAGGAGAAGAGACATGGACGTAGTGAGGGAGGACGATGCAAAGGACAGGGCTAGAGGACGACCCAGGAGAAGAGACATGGACGTAGTGAGGGAGGACGATGCAAAGGACAGGGCTAGAGGTCGACCCAGGAGAAGAGACATGGACGTAGTGAGGGAGGACGATGCAAAGGACAGGGCTAGAGGACGACCCAGGAGAAGAGACATGGACGTAGTGAGGGAGGACGATGCAAAGGACAGGGCTAGAGGACGACCCAGGAGAAGATACATGGACGTAGTGAGGGAGGACATGAGAGTGGCTGGTGTTGGGGAGGACGATGCAAAGGACAGGGTGAAGTGGAGAAGGTTGGGTTGCTGTGGCGATCCCTCACGGGACAAGCTGAAAGTACAGAAGTAAGGAATGTAAAAGAGCTGCTGTAAAGGATGCCTGAATTAAAATGGATTAAATGAGTTGTATTCAGTTTGTCTTCTTCTGTCCCAGCTTTGGAGAATCCAGATTCTGGCATCGGCGTCTGTGGCTGGCTGCTGGTCCTCTTTTCCCTCCTCCTCATGGTGGTCACGCTGCCCGTCTCTATCTGGATGTGCATCAAGGTCAGCTACTGCTCACATTCTGCTTTTCATTTTTGCAAGGTGTGGTGAAGTTAATTATGGAGGAAAAGGAGCACGCTGTTCAGCCGGGGCCAGAGCGGTACTAATACCCGATTGTGTGTAGTAATTTAGAATCTGACCCATTGCTTTGTTTTTACTTAAGATTGCGTTGCATTTTTTCTAAAATATACCGTATATATAAAAAAATGAGGGCCCACAACCAGCCCGTGTGTGTTTGTGTGTGAACAGATTGTGAAGGAGTATGAGCGAGCCATCATCTTTCGTCTGGGGCGCATTATACGGGGTGGAGCCAAAGGACCAGGTCAGACCATTTTTACAGTACCACCATGTACTTATAAATATCCTCATCTTGAGTTCTTTGATTGAAACATACTCCCAATGTAGTTTCAGGGTCTGCATTCACCGCTTCTTACAGTCGTTACAAGCTCCGAGTAACACCTGAGCTCATACATGATGTTTTAGATCGATTCTCTGATGCAGGCTGCTTTGGGCGAGTCAGTGGGGCGAGTCGGTGGGGCGAGTCGGTGGGGCGAGTCAGTGGGGCGAGTCAGTGGGGCGAGTCTCCAATCGACACGGTCTCTCTTTCCAGCCTCTGAAACCAGCATTCTGCTGGACGTTCCCACCCATCCCCTTCCTGATTGTGGGCAGGATGTTGAAAGTTAAATAATTAATCTTTTGCAAATGGAAACAAAATATAAGGTTCCATGATAACAAGAGGGATGCCCTACCTCAAAGTTCAACCAATGGGCATTCTACCACCAACGTGGGCTCTGCCGGCAGCCGTATTCCGGTCAGGACTTACTGCATAGATGTCTGAAGCATCTGCTCTCATTGTGGCTTCTGTTTTTGAAAGGCAGATTGAATTCTAAAATGCAAACCCCTCCAGAAGGAATACATCCCATAAGTCCCCGTCTCTTTAGCTGTGATTTCCTCGTTTATTGGATCGAAAACAAAGGCAGTGTCCTCAAAGTGCTGAAACGTGAGAGCCGGGGGGGGGCTTGTTTATGACAGTGTGGTAATTACAGCTCTCTACCAGCAGGCTTTATTCACATGGGAGCCCGAGAGCTGATGCCAGAGTTCAATCTACAATTTGGTTTCTCGTAATGGCCGCTCTCAGAATCTGCAGTTAGGATGGGATGGTTTACTTAAAAATTAAATGTATGTACAGTGTGTACATTTTACATCTTTCTGCACCCCCCAGCATCCTTGATCGTGGAATTTTCCACTCCTTCACGAAACAGTTTAAAGACTCTGAGGCTGCTTTGCTCCTGTGGCAGGCGGTAAAATGGAGAATGCTTGAAATGTCAAGAACTAAGTGGTGACGTTGTCCCGGCTTGCACCCTGGAACAGATCTCAACTCAAACGCCCACATCCTGACAGGAAATGCGGCCCCCTCGTCCGGTGCGGCGTTAATGTTTGCTAAATGATGGCACGCCTAGCGCATGTCTGTTTAACGGGCGCAGGCCGAGCGTTGTCTAACGCTCTAATTCAATCGCTGCGACTTGAGAAGAGCTTCTGAAAGCTGCAAACATCCCCGGCTGCGCCTCGCTGTGGCTGCGGCTGCGGTCTCACGAAGACGCTCGACTTGGCCCCCCCGCCCGATTTTCATTCATGTTTGTGAAGACACGTTCTCATTCTTGCGTTTGCAGCGGCTTCACTCTTTGTCGAGATGATTTGCATTCATCCCGTTTCACAGGGCTCTTCTTCATCTTGCCGTGCACTGACAGCTTTATTAACGTGGACATGCGCACCATCACCTTCGACATCCCGCCGCAGGAGGTACGACACGTTCACAAGAATTTAAAAGGCGTCTAAATAATTCCGCGGATTCTTGTGCATCGGTGAACATTTCTATAATCATTTTCCGCTGCGCATGTAGCAGTTCTAGCTAACCGTCGCTAACGTATCCATTGCCTACCTGTTGTTGCCGGGCTACCAGGTGTTGACCAAAGACTCTGTGACTGTGAGCGTTGACGGCGTGGTCTACTACCGGGTCCAGAACGCCACTCTTGCTGTGGCTAACATCACCAACGCGGACGCTGCCACCCGGCTGCTGGCCCAGACCACCCTGAGGAACGTTCTGGGTACCAAGAATCTGGCAGAGATCCTGTCTGACCGTGAAGAGATAGCACACAGCATGCAGGTAGGGAGCATTGGCTAGTAGGATACGTGCTGCGTGCTAAGACGCTAGTGCATCTAGTACTCGGTATTACCAGTCAGTACTTCACATTTTACTTTAAACAAGGTAACTTTTATTTATTTTTTATTTGCTAATCTGTTTGAATTCCAAATATACTGTACATAAATGCACCAACGTTTTGTCACACGAATGTTCCGTAATGATGCCGATGAACGGCTTCCGTAGTTCTTAGTGACTCGGGTGACATTCCTTCCTGCCATTGTTGGGAAAACAAAGGAATCGCATCGTAAACCTATTTTGACGTGAGTAGAAAGGAACGTAGGCGATAATGTGAGGCTCTGATAAGACGGGCGACTCGGAGAAAACAGAATGGAGGATTACGGCGCCGCTTTGCTCGGAGCAGGCTTTGCCTGAACTCCTGAGTTAAACCAACAAACTGCTGTTAAAAATGTGCATCAGCTTTAATCCGAGAAACATTTAGTGTTCCCGCGTTCTATGTAGAGAACAGCTGTTAGTTTGGATTTGAGTTCGGTTATGCGTTCATGCATCAAACTTTTATTTCCCGTTCGTGCTGAGCCTTCGTAATGGATGAAATATAAACGTTGACGCTTTCACAGTCTGGAGGTTTTCTCACAGCGAGCCTGTCGATCATTCATTACACGTCGGCTCATGTTGGGCATTGAGCACGTATCGGTTTCACACTGCTGAGGATGAAGCTGCAGGTACTGTTAATGTGAGATGGGCTTCTCTCCACGCCAACATTTATCGTTAATTTTTAAAAGTTGACAATCCCGAATGCTTCGTAAAGAATAGCCTCTCACGTTTTCCTCAGATGGTGTGCGATTTTATTTAATATGCTGAAAACAAACTGCTGCTTTACTAATGGGAGAATCCGATTTCATATCTCCGAGCAGCCTAATGTGGCGTTATTGATCTGAAAACATCCTGCATGAAGTGATCGATGCGTAGGAGCTTAAATTATTCATCTGTAAAATGACGAGAGAGCTTTGGTGCTACGGTGTGAATATTCTCAGCGGCCGTCATCCCTGTTTTAGGTTGTACATTAACTCAAACTTGGAATAAAAGCGTACACCCAGGTCCAGCGCCATCTGCTGGGGGCTTTCTCTGTCACTCATTTTAGCAAATGTGGCCCCCAAAAAATATACATTTGTTTGTGCTAAATGTGAAATGAAATGCTGAACAGAACCTCAAGAAACGACATGAAACGGTGCTTCCTGTTTTCTCAGTCCACTCTGGATGACGCCACAGACGACTGGGGGATCAAGGTGGAGCGGGTGGAGATCAAGGACGTCAAGCTGCCCCAGCAGCTCCAGAGAGCCATGGCTGCTGAGGCCGAGGCCACCCGCGAGGCCAGAGCCAAGGTGAGGCTCCGCCTTTGAACGCGGGGGTCCTGCGGGTGTCCCTCGGGTCTCCTTCATTCACCTGTCGTGCTCGCCGTTTCCTTCTCAAGGTGATCGCAGCCGAAGGCGAGATGAATGCCTCGCGGGCCCTGAAGGAGGCGTCCCTGGTGATCGCCGAGTCTCCGTCGGCCCTGCAGCTGCGCTACCTCCAGACCCTCAACACCATCGCTGCCGAAAAGAACTCCACCATCATTTTCCCGCTTCCACTGGAGATGATGCAGGGCTTCATCAAACATTAAGTCTGGCCGTTACGTTTCCCATGATGCATCACACAAACATATTTGGGCTCCAAACCAGCAGTGCTAGAATCACCCTGTTGTCCCACGATTCACGAAGCTGCTTAAAAGCTTAATCTCCTCGTCATTGTTGCTGATTGACCAGTGCCAAAAATAAGTGCAGCTGTTAGCTCGAGCTAAACGCCGACTGAACTGATGCCACAGGTTTAACCGGAACGGTCACAGCGCAGGTTGTTTGTTCATCCTGCCGTCTTATTCCGCTCGGAATGCAGGACCTATTATTCAGACGGTTCATATGAGGTGCCTGCTGGATTTGCGGCCTTAAGTAAAACGCGTTTGTACTTCTGCATCTGCTGATGCGTCGTATGGCAGCAACCACTGCCAGGATTGTAGGGCTGCAATCATTTAAGAAGCAAAAGCATCGCCTTTATTCATAAATAAACGAATGACATTAATCCCAATCTCCAAAACCAAACTGAGTATTTTCAGATGTTAACTGTGCACTCACTTTTTCTTCTTTTTTTATATGTCAAACCCATTTCTACTTCACTGCAGTAACTTTGTAACCACTTAAAGAATACTGTCCTTTAAAGTCCTGATTTGCCCTCGTTTGATTTGCTCTGCGAGTGGAAAAGAAGCGAAAGACATTTCCTGCTAAAATAGACTGTTTTTACGAGTTCTTTGATTTCAAGCTCAAACCTGGCTGAGGTGTCGGGTGTCGGGTCGAATATTACTCAAATACGTTTACTCTGTTTAGTGTTCATTCGCTGTGTCGGCTGAATTTAGAAGGGTGGGCTAAATATTAGGAGCACCACCCGCCCCCGTGTGGATGTTTGTGCGGTCAGCTGTTTCGACCGGTTTGTCTAGTACAAGTGTAAAAAAGAAAGAAATGCATGTCTGCCAAAAAGCCTTAGCCTTCTGCCACCAGTTCATTTCACCGGCAAACACTGTTTCTATGCACTTCAAATGAAGATCAAGGATTTTAGTTACCTTTTTTCTAAAAATGCTCTTTTACGGTTCTTTTTTTTTTGCAGGTGTAAACTAACAAGCCAAATATGTAAACCGCTTCTACTGTAAATGTGTTCTTTGTCCTCATTTAATCACATAAAGGGCAGCAGTGTTAAACATGTTGGTGTCCAGTAGGTTGTGGCTGGAATGTTAGTATATGCTGTACGTCTGTGCAGGATATACTATACACTATATATATATATATATATACTATACGTATACATATAGTCCTCTAAAGAGTATTAGCGATTGGTTGTGGCTGGACATGTGTTCAGATTTGAAGCGTTGCTTTATTTCCTTTTGGTATGGAATGCGCTGTCTGTGTTACTATGGAAACCCCTCTATGTTTGGGTTCCTGCTGCCGGGTTCGCCCTCTGTTACTAGAAGCCTGTTAGAGAAGGAAGCAAAGTGTTCCGATCCATCCCTGGGCGGCGTCTCCGTTGGTTCACCTGGAAATCTGTATTTGTTACGAGACAAAAGTGCTTTTCTGGGACGTCCATAAGAAGGAACGCCGACGCGTCATTCAGAATTCATTGTCTCTGCGACTGACGTTTAGTTTCCTAAAGTTTGATGGGATTTTATCCTGATATATATGTGAGATGTTAAATAAAGGTCTGTCATAAAATAAGGCTGTCTGCGGATGTTATTGAGTGTATGTAAAAAAAAACAGGCATAACGGACACTGGGTTTATTTCATTTGGGTTTATTGAAAGAATGAAGCGCTGGAAGCGACAGAAGATTGAACTGGATTTTGTTTTTTTTAAAGCAAAGCCTCGCTTTCACTTTTAGTGTTTCCACCTGTAGCATCGCATACGTTTACTACCTGGGCATGAATCGGGCGTTTATTTTTAAAAATAAATATTTCAAAATGCATCGACAGCGACGCCCGTGAAGGTACCGGTACCCGTCTAAAGCACTGGAAACCAAAAACCAGTATTAAGGCATGCGCTTCCTCGGCTGTGAGTTTAATAAAGTTGAAGACGCTTTGAATTTGAAGTGAGCAGATTCAATTGACAACATATAAAATGAGAAATAACTAGTTACAGTAAAAGTCAAAGAAGAAGACGAGGTGCAAAACCCTACAGGAAGCCTTGGGGGGGGGGGGGGGGCTCACATTGCCAGCTCGGCCATAGCGCGCTCCAGGGGGTCGCTGGTCCAGTAGTCGTGGTCCCAGCCCAGGAACCAGCCGGTGAAGGTCGGCGGCTCGAAGTTCTGCTTGATCTGGACGATGGGCGTCCTGAGGTCCCGGTTGGCTGGATCCGTCTCCACGTAGCGGCTCGCTGAAGGAGGGCGTGAAAGGTGAGATGAGTATTTTTACATAACTACAAAAATGGAGTACCCTTTTCCTTTTTTCAGCTCTGCGCAATTTTAGCTCTAAAGTTCGATCTATCGAGTCGCTTTTTTTTATAATAATATTGAATGACATTTTGAAATCTTTCACTCATCATTTTTCATCTTACCAGACTCCATCGCCTTGGTCTTCTCTTCCTCCTGGGCTTCACTCCCGATCCAGACGAACACCTACGCAAGAGGAACTTTTTTTTAGAGCATTTATTTCTTTGCTGAAATGCTCCAAATCCCAATCGCTGCGGTTTCCACCTGTGGCGCTCCGGTTCCCTTACCTGCTCCCAGGTGTCGAGGATCACGACGTCGTCAGTGGCGAGGTCATCTTGGGTTATCTCCCCAGGCACCTCCTCGATCTGACACAGGCAGAAGGGTGAAAGTGGAGCTGAATGAACATCTGCGAGTTGTCTGGATGATCCAGAGCAATTCGCTTCAAAAGGCAAGATAGAAGCCGAAGACTCACGATGAAGTTCCCAGTCTTGTTGGAGCAGGCGAGGAGTCGGGGCGGGTGGCTGTCCATCTTGTCCTTGAGGCGGGTGGACGTGCGATACGGGGCCTTTCCTCCCAGAGCGTTCCAGAACTGGTCTGCAAGAAGGACAGAAACATTTTGACGTTTGTCGGGAGAGTCGTTTAAATGAGCAGAAACTCCGGCAGCCCGGAATGTCGAAGGAACATAAAGAGGAGCGTCGGATTCACGGCGTCCGGAACAGATTCCCGAACAGATCACACAGGCCTCCAGCACTTTTCCACTTCTGGTCTCGTAACATTGTTAAAGTCTCAAAGACCTGCCTTTAATTCTGTCGTTCTCATGAGTGAAGGGCTAAAGGAGACGTCGGCGTGTCTCTTGTTTTGGCTTCACTCTGCCTCGGACGCCATCCAGTCCGCGTTTAGGCGTCTACTTTCATGAATTATTCATGTTTTTGATTTTGTTTTCAGCCCCATGGCATGCGAAAGAAACAATTTCTAGGCTTACCGATCGATTAATGGCTCCATGATTAGTGGGCACATGAAAAAATGTCTTTTTCATCTCGTATTGCCTTTCCTGTCTCGTATTTCCCACAAACTGTTGTTTTAAAACTGCAAAAGTCTTTTTTTTAAGAATTCAAGAAGAGAAACCTGAAAAAGAACAAAGTTTCCTGTTCGACACAAAAACAGTCGTGTCTGATGTTGTTTGGTCTCTGTCCTCTTTTGAAAGCAAATATCTGGCTACTAACCGGCTAAGTGTTTGTTAATCAATATATTTATATCTATTCGTGTATTTTACATTAGTATTAGCTCGCAGTAATGTTTTTACTGCTAACTGCTAACAAACGATCACCTTGGAGGCATTGAAAAGCTTCAGAGTTGGCCGTCAATCTTTCATTTCATCCATTATTGATCCATATCAAATATGGATTGATCATTTAAAGGCAGATACAACATTGTGCAGAATAGCTCTTAATTTAAGATGAATTTTGAATCAGATTGTTCTAAATGGTAAGTGTTTAAGTGTAACTGCAGCATGTGATGAAGCCAACGTTTCCTCATTTCTCCTCACCAGTCTCTCCTCCCTCTCTCAGCTCGGAGGACGACACTCCCAGGATTTCACACAGCTGCAGAGCTCCCTGCTTCTCCGTGTCGCAGGCGCCAACTCCCACCCACAGGAAGTTACCTCCTGGGGTCACCAGAATAAAAGCATCGTTGGAGTTCAGCTGGGATGACGCGGCATCAACCTGCATGAAGATTGAAATAGGTAAAAAATGATATCCGATCAATATCAGCAAACCGATACCGGGTTGGGCGTGGCTTCCACGAAGATGTTTGGGTTTTGTCTGACCCTCATCGGTTTATTTTTAAATCCATTTGTGGTTCATTTCTATGAAGCCCCCGAAGGCATTTGCTGAAATGTTGCCTCATGTTGCTGCTCGCTGTGTTGGGACTACTTTCAGTAGCGGAGTAATACATATCTGTTGCTACGGTTAGGTAGCTAAGTGACGCTGCGCCCAGTAGGAGCGATACGTCTCACCGTTCTGGCTGGAAGCACCTGCAGCAGTGAGAGTTAAAAACCGACAGACTGCTTCTCTTACCTCCACGGCTCTGGTGTGTCCGGCGGTGTTGGAGCGCACCTGGAAGAGCCGCGTCTCTGCAGGAGCAGACTGACCTCCTCCTCGGGACGTTCCTCCCTTGTACACCACCATGGGCTGACCTCCGAACAGGCTCATCAGATGGGCGGGCTCTTTGCCCTGCACCACCCGCGCCTGGCACACAAACGGCAAAGTCAAAACTCCAGAATGATGAGGTAGCTGTCAGCCATTGCTTTCGCATGCAATATTCTCCTGCTGAAGTGGGTGCAGAAAGCCATCACGGCAGACAGATCCGTGCAAACTATTTAGTTACCTCCACAAAGGAGGTTCTGTTTCTGCTGCTTTCACCAGGACACTGTGGAGTTAGTAGAGGGCAAACGGATTTGTTGCGTCTTCAAAAGCTCTGGATCTAGATCCAGAAGAATCCGACTTTACTGAACGTGTTCCTTTCTGTGAATAGCCTCTAAACGAATAATGAATCAATGTGAATCCGATTGCTAAAGGTTTGTTTTCATGGTTAAGGAATATAAAAATATATATAAAAAAAATAAATGTAGGGCAATAATTATTGTTTTAAATCACAATGTAGGGGGGATTGAGGTGCTTGGCGGAGGTCTGTGCGCTCAGCGTGCTTTTCTTGCTGTAATCCCGGCTACGGACGCTAGATGGCAGCATTCAGCTGAGCTGCCTGTTGCCTGTCTCGAGGTGGAGGATTGTGAAATGAGGTAAAGTCCAAAACAATAATGTTTGTGAGTCCTCACATTTTCCTCAGTTTCATGTTGTGATGATGCTTTAGCCTTTATGCAACATTTAAATATGTGTGAATAAGAAGCAGGTTTTGTATGAAAATAACCATAAAACGATGGCGTATTGGAAATACTATAGGCTATTATATCAGGATCAGCTAAATATAGCCTATCACCAGGGCCGAGAAGGATTGCATGAAGGGAAGCTCTTTCTTTTGCATCATCCCTGTTATTTGTGCCCCAAAATGAATGCAGACGTAAAAAATATTTCCAAAAAAACCCCCAAACTCTCTTTCAAGAATATAGTTGCTACCATGGAATTGTAAGAAATAAAATGTTCTACATTTCCAAAGTAGCAAGAGGCATCACGCCAACACTTTTAAAGTTATGCTCCTTACTAAAAATATTATCCCTCGAAATTAGAAAAAGAATGTCCAAAATGTCCAACAAACTAAATAGATGGATATGAATATGAATATGTTGGTGGTTTGGGGGGGATTTGCACCGTTTAAAGAGACGGGAACATTCCTCCTCAACATGAAAACATGTTCTCTTACTTTTTAAAGCTCCCTCTATCCGTTAACTCACACACGTGCACAGTTGAACATGCAAAGTGAGGACACGCACAAAAAGCAAAGCACAGAAATGAATGACGACTCTGTGATTGTGGAGCCAGGACAGTTTACACAGAGATCCTATTTCTTAGGACCTGGTTGGAGATTTCAGTCACCGTGACTTTAAGTGGCTCTGAGACCGAGCAGCCATTTATAAGGAGGAACCTCCCACGGACGTCCACACTGGGCATCCTGTTTGTGTTTGCTTTCTCCGTACATGCGATTTAACTGATAACACTAAATAAAGAAGTCAGGCGGGGGGAGGGGGGGTTAAATTATCTGTCTGGAAGGTCGAAAGTCAGTGGCACTGAATCCTGACCAAAATCATATGAGTCTCTTTGTGAGGATGAGGAGCAGGGGATGAAGGGGAAATACCTGCGTGGTTATAGGAGCACCAACAACCTGAAGACACAGAAAAGGACGGAACCAAGGAGGACAGAAGAAACAGCGGGAAAAAACCCATTGGGGTTAAGGGGAGACAGTGAATGAATGTAAAGGTCAAGGAGAAGGGCAGCAGCGCTGAATAAGCCAGAGGAGAAACATTAATGAGAAGAGGTCACTAAAGGTCACTGAAAGGTCAATGTGTTTACCTGCACAGGACCCCCGCCCAGCTCTTCATCCAGCTGAGCACCAAGGACCGCGCAAGCCCCGATTTCATCCTGGCTGGAGTCCGAGCCCTGCCTAGGAAACGTTTCACGCATCATTCCAAGAGGCACTAATGGGGACTCAAAAGTCTACGCCCTTAAATCCACGTAGTAACGTGTGTTTGGAAACGGACCCATTTGGCTATTACAGTTCAAACAGTCACAATATTTCACTAGATACTGGAAATCTGAAAATGCAGACATTTAAGCGCTTGTTCAGTATAAATATTCTTTTAATTCAGCACCTAAATTAATTAATTACAATACTTTATTTTTTTTACATTCAGTGTTTCTCATTGTGTGTATTTTCGATGTCTTGAGTCATTTCCTGCCGTTCTCACCACATGTAGATGATGTGTCCTTGGCGTCCTCCATGATGGTAGTTGTAAAGAATGATGTAACTGTCTCCTCCGTAGAACTGTCCATATGTGGACGGATCCACCGGCACTTTGTCGGACCCTTCAATACGCCAGATCTGCGCAGGAACAAACAAGAAACATCATTCTAAATTGTATTTTATCCCATTCCCAGCAAATTTCCACAGAAATTAAAACATGCAAAATATAATTGTGCTAAAATAATAGCATTAAAATAAATGTTAATATCCTGAGAAATGGGTTTTGGAGATCAAAAAAGAAAAAAGAGCGTTCTTTCATATATTTGTTACAAAAACTTCAAAAATACTTTGACATTAAAGTCAATGATTCATGAGGAATATTTGCAACTTTTATCTCTGAGAATATCCAAATATTTAATCTTTGGAATTTTTTCTCAAGAATGTTAGAAATGTTTTCCTTTTTCTTCCATTCTTTTCATTTCATGTGCTCTTATTTGATGGCATATGTGCCTCCCTCCCTAGTTTCTATTTAAACTGTGATCTGTGGAGCTCATTGATCATTGTGCTAACGTGTGGAAGAACGCGCCCCCTACAGGATGGGAGATAACTTGCAGCAGTAAATCCAGGGCTTTATGCTTCTATTTAATTCAAACATTCACTTTCAGAGAGATGAAATGCATCTGGACTAACTGGAGAGATGCTCCCAGAGATCCCCCGAAAAGCCTGTCAGAGACGGGCGGCAATCCAAAAGTCCAGGATCCTTCCTCACCGTTTTCTCTCCGGCTCCATCGTCCACCATGCCATGCTGTGCAGCCATGGCGGGGGAGTCGTGGAGCGTGGCAGCATCGAAGGCCACCTTCTCGATCTTGGCGATGCTGTTGGCGATGTAGGCGATGCCCATGCCCACGGTCTGATCTTTGTCCCGCCAGTTTTTGAAGAACTGCTTGAAGAGTGGCGTCTCGCCCATCTCTGGCAGGATCTGGATCTGAGTGTGTTTGGGGTAGCCCATCTTCTTGATGAACTCGTCCGCTGCTTTCATCGCGGCCTTTCGTTCATCCATGTTGGCGTCTTTGCCTGCGAGACAGAAAAGGAATGAAATGAATGATGGCTGTCACAGTCGAAACCGTTAGTCTTGCTAAGTCCAAGTCTTTCAAGGGTATCACACCGTCGTGATGCTCCGCCCCCCCCACACACACACACACCTTTCCAGACAAAGATCTTTCCGTCTGAGCCGTGGTCCAGAATGAAGCATTCGCCGGACTCCAGGGCGCTCTGGGCAAACGGGTTCTCCGCAGCCACGAGAGCGATGGTCATGCCTCCACTGGCGTCGGACACCTGCAGGGCAAAGGTGGCCAGATGGGTTTAATCACGGGCATGAAGAGTAGCTCCAGAGAGAATAAGCGATCCACGAGCCACTGAAACCTCCTGTTTCAGGTTTAATCTGAATTCTGGTCGACAAGCTTTTGTGCTTTGGTCGCTGGAGCACGCTGAAAAGACGGCAGCGTCTGGGTCTCACCTTGTAGAGCTTCGCCATCTTCCTGTTTGATGCGTCGGCTTTGATGTCATCATCGCCTCCTTCAGGCAGATCCGGTTTAGGGCCCAACACCTGAGGACAGAAGCGAGGCGTTTCAGCACGGAGGTCTTTGGGACTCCGTCTGTCGCCGTCCACCCGTCTCACCTCCAGCATCCTGTCTCGCTCGCCGCCGTCGTCGCAGACGCAGACACGGGCCCTGCCGCTGCGCTCGTTGTCGCGGATGCCCTTGGAGACCTGTGTGGCCTTGAGCTTCTCGAAGCGGTTGCACTTGGAGCCACACCACTGGTAAAGCTCCTGTACAGCAAGTAAAGCAGGTGAAGAGTCAGCCGGGTCAAGGTCGATCTCGATGCCGGAGAAGCTTGACGATGCGAGGGCTTTCACTAACTAACATTTCCGAGGTCCAGGATGAAGCAGTCTCCTTGGTTGAAGCTGTCCCAGCTGACTGCCACCTCCGTTGCCCGGACGGAACGTCGACCTTTGACCTGGAAAAGCCTCTGCATGACCACCTCATTAGTGATGACGTGCTTGAACCCAGAAGCTACGCCTCCTTTCTGAAAGACAGTTGCATTTCAAAGTAAAATGATCACTCTTCCTCTTCCTTGGCTGTTCAGCAGACTAATATTTTTTTTAAAGAAATGGAAAACATTGTGCCTTCAGTTTGATAGACACTGAATTAAAATTTAGTTTATGATGAAAAGGTCGTTTAATCATAAAATTAGCACAAAACATAGAAAACCCACTTCATGTAGAGAATATAAAGTAAATGAGAGAAACATGCATCTAATTCTTGTAGTGAATACAAATGAATCTTACCATGTATTTGATTCCAGATTTAAAGTAGCCAAGAAAGGTTTTGGACTCATATCCCTGGACCTCCCGGTTCTGGATGGGTTTCCCCCCCAGGAAATCATCCATTTGGATTGTAAAGATGGCTGCTGAGCCGCTCTCATCCTGGGTGCAGGAATCACCTGCACAAGAGGAACCACAGATGTACAAATGTCACGTGTGAAATTCCACCGAATGGACAGGGTCCATCCAGAGGTTCGTCCTTAATCCTGGTAACAAACGGACAAACGATCAGACAATCGCCGTCAACAATGCGAATGTAAAAAAGCAACGTGGGCCCACAAATGTTCGTCTCCTGCTGTTTAAAGCTTTATTAGAATTCGCGTCCAAATATTTCCCCCTGTGTCATTATATGAAAATGTTGTCAGCAAACATTTCAGAGTTATTTGGACATTTACGATCATTATTAAAATGCTTGAGACTCTCATCTGTGCTTTTATCATTTTATTTGAGGGTGTTGATACACACACAAAAACAAGCTTTTATTGATCTTATTCACACACTGATAAACGGTGTAAATAAAAACAAACGGTAAAAAGAAGCACGGCTAGCTTTCAATCTGTAGAGATAACCTCTGCTAAAAAAACGCCATCGTAGTCGTGCTCACCCAGCCAGAAGTGGAGGTCGTACTGCAGGTTGCCAGAGCGCTGTTTGATGGTGTTGAGGATCAGATAGGCATCGCCGGTGTAAAATCCTCCATAGAGCTTCTCTGGAACAGGCACCAAGTCAAAGTTCTCCACCCTCCACACCTGGAGGCCCGGGTTCCGTCCGGCCCGCTCAAACTCTGGGTGATGCGCTGCCATCCTGGAACAGTCACACGCCTGACATTTAGAGATGTTCTACTGCACAGGCTTAAACATGTAGGTGTGTTCCCATGGCAACAGGCTCGGCGGTCAAACAGTGCCGAGATAGGAGTCGCACAGCGGAACCTTTTTCAAGTGAGGCCGGAGCGCTGAACGCATTGCATTGTCTGTCTGTCTGTCTGTCTGTGGCCCTGCGGTGAACTGGCATCTTGTCCGGGGCGTACCCCCACCTCTTGCCCGTAGACTGCTGGGATTGGCTCCAGATTAAGTGAATGAATGACAGAGTGTCGCCCGTTTTATGAGGAAGAGAATCCGTTCAACAAAGAAACACAATCTTCTGAAACATTTCAGCGACCTGTAAGTCGTTCGTGGGCCTTCGTAGTTCTGCTGCTTTCAGAAATCTTGCGTATTTCTTCTGATATTTTGCAGCACACTCCTGAACCTCCCCACACATTAATTGCACCACACAGAAAACTGAGCAACTGCTGAGAGGGTAAACAAATTCTCTGAAGTGAAGCAGTGTTTCTCAAATTAGAGCCCGGCCTCTCCTAAAAGGGCTTTTATGGCCTTCACTGGTGCGTTTCTTCCATATTTTACCCGTTTGCATACGATGACGTAGTTAGAAGGCGTTCAAGCCTTCAGTGTTCTTTACAATAAAGATCATGTTCAGGATTCACAAAAAGATTTGTAAAAAAAAAACGAGGTCATCCAGTTCAAAATGGTAACAGAATCCCGTTTTCCACAGCTTGGCCCGCCTCTCCATTTTCATGCCTACCCATCCCCACTGGAGCGAGAATGGCTCATTCTTCTAGCGGGCCGTCGACCCACAAGCATGACAGGAATCTGTCCCTGACCTTGGAAGGGTGGAAGTAGTTCAGCATTCACATAAACACAGCAACAAATACGGGGGTTTCCTTTCCCCGGTTTCTGCCTCTCGACCACGCAACGGCTATTCTAGACTCACAGCACGGTTTAGATCAACCCTTCACCCGATGGACGCTAACGCTAATGACTCCAGGGGATTCCTTAGTCAGGTTTCATGACTGCCGGGGAGCATTAGCGTTCCTGCTTTTTGAATGGGTTGGGGTGTGTGTGGTTGGCGCATTATTTTCTCTATAGGATGAGTTATTTGAACAGAGGCTATGAAGGCCACACCCATTCCATCATGCGTCAAGGAAAACTAACATTCAGCTGGGTACCCTGGAGCCGTGCACCGTCTGATCGGCCATGGCACCGCGGCGCCAGTGTCCAGGTTCAACTGGACGAGGAAACTGGGACTGCTGCAGCGTTCCACTGGGGTCATTGTGGCTAAAGGGTTTGGAAAGCTGCATTTTCCGACAGCATCGAGATGCCTGGTGGAGTTCCCGCCCTGGAGAAGTCTGAAAGCTGCCACAAACAGTGGCAGTTATGGGAACTGCAGCTTTCATCATTAGCGGCTCCTCTATAATGTTGAGGACACCATAGCAACGGTTCCATCATACGGCCACAGGGCTGTCCAGAAAGCAACCAGGTTTCTTTAAGCAGTGTAGCTGTAGTGAATTGGGTGACCCCCGGCTTACAGCCCAGGGGTGCAACAGTTTGCGGAGTTAACCTGATGCATCGCGTCTAAGTGAGGAACCTGCCACATCCTCCTGCTGGTACTTCCTAAATATCTTGGGAACCAACTCAACTGTTTTGAGAGATAAAAATAAACGTATGTTCCAGCAACGACTGGTCATAAATCACTAACTTCTGCTTGGGTTGATATACAGTCTTCCATTAGCCTTAACTATCGCACCCCGCAGTATGATAATAGCACGCTTACATTTGAGCTGAGCATCCTCATTAAAAGCTCGCTGAACTAATCCCTGCTCGAAGCCCTGAAGGGAATAACGTCTAAAACTCAAGTCGTGAGCAACAAGGAAACTTCGGCTTCACTTCCTAGCTGCACTCGGAGTAAAGTTTTACACGAGTGCTTCAACGTGCTGAAAGTTTCACCACAGAAGAGAATGCAACGCGTTCGATCCTCCATGGTAGATATTCAAACACGTGCCAAGTTGTGCAAAATCAAAATCCTGGAAAGTTGTTCAAGTCGACTTTTTATCCTGCGGCAGACAAACACATCTGCGTTGAAACATTTCACGCGCCAAAAATATCACTTTTTCTGAAGACCTTTTGTTTCTATGACACCAAACACTTGTGTGACAGCGATGTTCTAGCGGAGAGATATCGCCTCGCTGCACATTTATGTCTCTGGAACACCCACGCTTTGAATAATAACTTAATATCCATCAGGCATGAAGTTAATGTTGGGTTTTGGTGAATTCAACATTAGCCGCTAACTGTTTGTGGCAGCTGGATAAAGAGCATCGACTCATCAGACACGCATCTTAAATCGAGCACATCATGTGAGCATCAGCGCTTTCATGGCATGCTGGGAAAAAGCGGGTGGAGCCTGCAGGCCACTGCAGAGCCTGCTGCTGCAGGCTCTTTGTCCTCCTTTGCCTGCATGCGGACATGGAGTCGGTCATTCCGAGCTCAGCTATACGGACCCCTCCCCCCAGCTTCAGCGACTCTGACTGACTTCGTTTCGGGTCAGAGCTCTAATCTCGATTTGTTGTGCAGATGTGACTCATTGAACATTGGTTCTCTTGTGTGGTTTATCTGTTAGTGTCCTATTTCATCAAGCACATGATAGATTGATTCACATGATCAGTGAATGCTTCATTTCCGGGTTCCTGTCCAGGACCTTATTCAGTACAAGCTGCTCACTGTTTAATGTGATCCACTTTTGCAAGCTGCTCGTGATTTTCAGACGGTCAATAATTTGGCGTATTTGGGTGTGCAAATTTGAAATCTTTCCCCCTCTTTGTTAAAACGTTACTAACAAACCCCCGGCCTCCAAAAAAAAGGGATTCTTCCTTCAAGAGCAGGATTCCTGATGACTCACTTTCTCCGTGCCCGTTTGAGCCTCTTGGGGGCTGTGCAGCTGTCCTCTAGCCAGCGCCGGACAGATAACACACTATGGTAGGGCTATCCAATCTATGGCCCGTGGGCCAAATGTGGCCCGATGGTCCATTTGTAATTTGTCCACAGAAGATTTTACAAAAATAGAATTGAATATGGCCTTGTGCATGAAATTTGCACATGACAGAGTAGTAATTGTTACTTTCGCCACAAGCGGAGCCACCAATATTCACCGAAGACTCATCAATACAGAGGAAAAATGCTGCAAGAGATGGTGGATGGTGAATGGACTGAACTTATATAGCGGTTTCTGCACCGTCATGGAGCCCAAAGCGCTTCACAAACCACCTGGTGTCACATAAATCTGGTGCTTTTGATTTTTACTCCTGCATGTGATAACAATCCGATCACCAGGGCTCGACCACGGAGAATTTCAAGCTTTCCTCTGGCGTTTCATGCTGAATGCAGAGATTTACTTTATCATTCTGCAGTGCGCTGGCTCAGTTATCACTCTGTGCAGGGCCGGCCCAGGATATTTTGGGGCCCTGAGCAGCTGCTTAGACTCCTTATAGGCTGGGCCGGCCCTGACTCTGTACGGAAACAGTTTTATTCCTTGAGGTAAACATTTTTTTTACCAGTTTTTGAACGAGAAGGACCGACCCGTTCAAGAACTTCATGACTTGGACAAGCCGCCAGTTCATCACAGGGCCACACACAGAGACAATGATTCACACACACACACACACCTATGGCTAATTTAGCATAACCAATTCACCTGTTGCATGTTTTTGGTGGTCGGGTTCGAACCTGTGTCCTTCTTGCTGTGAGTCAAAAATATTTTACACATTCATATGTTGAGAATCCAGAAACACTTTGTAATTTCAGTTTCAAAGTGGATTTCCTAACAAATGTTTATGTGTTAATAAACCAATAACTTCTTTGCATAACTTAAATATACCTCCTTATCCCCTGATATTCCCTCCTTATACAGGATGTGAAGGGCTTCTCCTTCCTGTCTATGAACCAATCAGAGGCTGCTATTCTGAGAACATTTTTTGCAACAACATAAATGAAAATCCATCGTGACAGAATGAATGATTTTTTCATGTTAACTAACGTGTATTTTCCTGCATGCGGCCCTCAGTGGAAAAAGGTTGGGCATCCCTGCACTCCAGAGACGGCAGCAGCTTCCTGGATGGCTGTTTACACAGTGTAAACCAAAAACAACCCAGATGGCTGTTTATGACTCTGTAATAACTGCTCTGATGGGCAGCAGGCTTTAAAACTTAGCACATATCCCGTCCTGTTCACAGACTATCACGTATTATGCATTCATTTCTAACAAAAATCGTCTTTATTAAACACTGACGACAAAATCTTACACTCATAAAAGCAGATGATTGAACTTTTTTTAATGCCCCAAATATTAGTGGCCGTGTGTTTTGAGTGGTACGGGCCTTTTCTCACCAATGTGAAAAAGTGTGAAGTTTCTTTGTAATAAATACAGTAAACATTTTCTACAACAGCTTCTGGCATCAGATGCTAATTCAGTCTCTTCAAATGAGTGTTTTCGGTTGTGACTTCGAGCTGGTTTTTTTCCACTAGGGAGATGCTCAGGACTCACAAAGGGCATGTTTGAGGTTTTTTGGGGAATGCTACACCAAACCACGCCCAAATGAACTGTCTCGTGTGAACTTTTTCAGATCTGGACAATTAAAGTTGTCGTTTTTTGTGCGTCTGTCCAAGTTAAACCGTTGTTTCATTTGCTATGTTTAAAAAGGTAGGAGTTTACATGAAATACACACATTTAAATGTTAAATTAATGTCCAAAGGGGTCACAGAGTAAGACAAGATGGCTTTCCACTAAAAGAGGAACAATATTTCTAATACATTTTGAGCATGTGTCGCCACACAAGCACACACGGGCAGCTTCAGCTGTTTGAGCCTGAAATCTGAATGTGACGTTCAAGCATCTAATCTGGACCCATCTCACAAATGAGTGTGGAGCTGACGCAGCACTTTCTGATTGGCTGTCTTTGTCTCCTACCCCCCCCCCCCCCCCCACACACACACACACACACACACAGGCAGACACTGTCTGAAACACTGATGACAGACACACACTCCTCTGGATGTTGTGACTAACTTCCTCTCTCCTGCTATTTGGTTGTGTGTTTCTATGGCAACAGATATCTTTAAATGGAGTTTAGGTGGGATGCTCAAACAAAGAACTTTTTTCCACGCCGTTATGTTTGGAGTTTGCCATCCCCCATTGGTAAAAGGATATGAGGAAGCCAGAGCCAGCTGCTCAAAGTAGATCCACGCGCATTATTAGTCATATTCCACGGTTTCCACTCCCTGCCCATATATGGCAGCAGCTGCGTGGCTTTTCTGCCCCCCCCCCCCCCCCCCCCAACAAAAAAAGCTCGGTTGACCCTTCTTTGAATGAAACGGGGAAACAACCTAACTTTGGTTTCACTCAAAAAAGTACAAAGTAAAATAAAAAAAGACATAATTGTGACATAAATCAAGCCTTTGTTCCATTATGTGCCAATCAACAGCGCATTCACCTCCAAAATAGAAAATCAGTGCTCCAGGCTAGATGACGTCACGCAAAGAGGGTTTCAGCGTACCTGGGTGCTTTTGATCGGAGTCGGACGCACGGACTTCTGAGGACTGTGAGCGGTGAGCGGTGAGCGCTTTCAGCTGCAGCCGGGCTGGATGCGCGTCGGGTCGGAGGGACGGCGGAGCGGCGAGCCGCTGTTTATGCGAGTGGCCCGGGACACTCCCCGTTACGACACTCCCACAGCCTGCAGGGGCGCGTCTGACGCGTTGACGCGTTGACGCGCACGCGAGCGGTTACGCAAGCCTGACCAAGTCAGCCAACCTTACCTGCACTATACACGCACACACATGTCAAAATGACGATCAGCACGTGTGAGAGCTCAAGGAAACACTGAATGTGTTTTTGCTCGTTGTAACGTGAACCCCCCCTCCCGGGCTGACCCCCCCACCCGGGCCCCAACAGAAGGCATGCGCTCCTTGTGCGACACCGCCCGTGCCTGGTTGTGCAGCAGGGCTGCAACTACACTAGATGCTAATAATAAGGCAAAGGTACATGCTGCATCATTTATGGTGCATGCTGGTGCATGCATTCCGGTGCATGCACCCCCCCCCCCCCCCCCCTCTCTTTGTTAAAACGTTATGTAACAATAGAGAGTCAGAAAAATAATAATTCTGTTTTCCGAGTTGGTTTTAGATCCAGAATAAATGCTGCATAGCCAATGAGGTGAGGTGATAATGAACTCATGAAGGTACAGCAAGCGTCTGGATTTCACGTTTCCTTCATGCAAATTAGTCAAATAAATAAAAGGCATTTATTTAGTTTATGATGAGGAAATTAACTTACCAGTTCTTACCGAACAAGACATATTTTGATGAAAGTATATGAATAATCTCCAATTCACGAGATGTAACTTGTTGATAACATGTTTATAACATTTCATCACATAAACTGGAACCAGTTGTGATTTCACCGCTAACGTTCTTTCTTTAATTTCATTCTATTCTATTCTATTTCATTCGCAACTGATGCACTATTTGACATTTAATTATTATTTTTAACAAAAGCAGGGAATATTATATATATATAATTGCTTGTAAGAATTAAATCCCAGACAAGGTGACACTTTCACCGTGAAAAGATGTTACTGTGCGGGAAAATACTTTATTCTGGAATTAATTCTCGCGTGAACTTCAATACGAGCACAAGACTAATACGTTTGTATGGAATAACAACTATTACCGTCCACATGCACAGTATGTTCACGAGCACGTTCACGAGCACGTCGGCGCACCACGCTGGGAGCGCGCGCCTTATAAAAACCCTTTTCCTTCACGTGCAGAAAGAGGCTCGAGGGTGGGGGGGGGAGAAAATGACTTCTGGGCCGCGGCAACGGAACCAGAGTGGATCACAGTAGATCACAGTGGATCAGAGGGGAGTGGCCGGCCCGGCAGTGACAGGGAGCGGGGAAGAAAAGGACACATTCACCCAGCAACCAGGGTTATTGATCCGCGGAAGATCAGAGGCCGCAACGCGGCGCGAGGGAGCGGGACGCAGGATCGTGACTGGCGGGGGGGAAGCTGCGCTGCGCGGCCTGTCCTGTCATGGCAGGTAATTCACTCAAACCGCGAGCACCGCGAACCAGGCTAGTCCAGCGCGGCTAGTGTCTGCAGCAAGCCCCGGCAGCTGAGGGTGTCGGCGGTCCGCCGGAACGCCACCGGAGCTAGCAGAAGCTATGTAGCAAGTGCTAACGGTGGCTAGTAGCCAGTGCGCCCTTCTGGCCTGCTTTGCCGGCTAAGGCTAGCTAACTAGCTAGCTAGCTAACATTATGTTTACCGGCGCGGGACGAGTGTTTTTTTTTTTGAATGCTAACGCTAACGCTGCCGCAGCCAAAGCACCGGCATTCCCGGTACGTAGCCTCGCCCTAACGTTCACCTGTAAAGCGCTGCTTGTCGGAGTTATGCGGTTCAGAAAGGCAAATAGCTGCGGGCTAAAAGCTGGCGGGTTCTGCCCCGGTAGAGGCGGGTTCGACCCCGGCGTCGTGGCAAACATGCCATGACTGGCTTGACAAGCTAACGCTAAGCTTAAACTCTGACATTGTCCGTGTGCACGCACGCCAGTGCGTCCTCAGCCCCGCTGCGGACGCATTAGGTTGATCGATTTTTGTGCAATTTCCGACTCAAAGATCTCCAGTGTTGGAAACATGAATATACCGAAGTAGCAGAGTCTGGTTCATCTGATACTTGTGCACCGAATGTTCTCCATTAGAATGTGCAGACTGTTTGTTTTTATTGATTGGGATCGAGGGGCCATGACTCTTTTATTTTTCTAAACCACTATTTATAGGAACATGTACCGGTATGTGATCCGTTTGGGCGGGGAGGCCGGGCTGGTCTTCCTCCCCCTCGACCTGGTGAGACGCTTTTGTGTGTTTACTGAAGGTTCGTAGCAGAAATGCTTCCGTTGTTGCTCTTAGATTGTGTTGTGAATCCAGTGACTCACAAACGTCCTTCGTGGTTCTGCAGAGCTGCTCTTTGCTATTCTGGATCGCATCATCATCATGTAAATGTCACCGCATGCTCGGATAGGAAGGCCCGACCTGCTGTGATGTGTTCAGGTGTGACGGAGGAACCTGTTGAGACGGATTATTATGGAACGAGGCGGAGCGGCTTCTCTTTTCCCTTCATGTGTTTGGAGACGGAGCCGGAGATCCTCTTAAAAAGATGATTCAGGACTGAATTCAAATGCTGGTGATATCAGACAGCCACCAAATAACACTATTAATAAAATAAATAACACTATTAATAAAATAAATAATAACCAAATAACCCTTTCTGGGTTCGTCACAGAAAAGTATTCCATGGAACATTAACTTTCTGGTCGTATGTGATCATCATTAAAATGGTCCCAAATGGAAGGAAGAATGCTTTTCTTCATGATATTAATATATTCTCCTCCATCAATATTATTTTTAGGAAACAAAAGACTGAATTAATGACCCCTCTTAAATGCACCCCGTTCCGTTATTGATCCCCCACCGGCTAATCATGCTGTATGGAAAGGGAAATATCCACCTGTGGTAACGGGCTGTGATCCATCCGTGCATGCACACGTGGGGGGGGTACTTCCATTGATGGGGGGGCGTCTGTGTTCTTTCACACAGACTCGGTCGTTCTTGTGTCGTTTTTGTTCCGTGCACGTTTGAACTCGGGCGTCTCTTTGGTTACCTGAGCGGTCTGAGGAACGCCGGAAGCTTCAGGTGACGGTGCCTGTGAGAAACAAACAAACGAACCTGTCAGAATGGTAACGGTGATGTTAGAGGTGTGTTCTTCCATCGTTCCAGGGTCTGCCGGGGACATGCAGTGGTGCTTTTCTCAGGTGAAGGGAGCCATCGACGACGACGTAGCCGAAGGTACGAACTCCTCCGGAAACGTTCGGACGCTTTTGTTGCTCCCGCGCTTTCGTGGGTCGGCTCATTGGTTTGCGTTTCTACTTTGATCACATGTCCTGAATCCATGGCTTCTTTGGGGATGCATGTTATAAAGGCTTTATAACCGAAACCCTTCTGCTGTTGCTGCTTCGTGTTAACATTTCCTCCATTTGAGAGATGTTAGCGGACAATAAGCGGCACATCCTTCCATTGAACAGGAATCCAGTATAAATGAAACTGCCCCCGATAGAAGTATGTCATCTCATCCAGGGTCACACTCAAATGCATTGCCCCCCCCCCCCCCAGGGAACACGACACACACAAAGACCTGCTACTAGGACTGGGTGTCTTTCTGCTTCAGCGGGCAACAAAGGGTTAAACGAGGCTGTGTTCAGTAAGGGGGGGGGGGGGGTTGGTTTATTCTGGGTTTTCCTTCTGTGTTCCGGCTCCATGCTCGTCCAGCTCGCTCTGAAGAACGGATCCTGGATCAGCTGGGATGAGCTCCGTGTCTGAAGCGTTGAGATGTTTGGTTTCTCTCTCTCTGCAGCTGACATCATATCCACGGTGGAGTTTAACCCCACGGGGGAGCTGCTGGCCACCGGAGACAAGGGGGGGCGCGTAGTCATTTTCCAACAGGAAGAGGAGGTACAGCTGCAAGTCCTGATTTTAGTCCCTCATGCGATCCATTTTAGAAAAGGTCACTGTCTTAGCTTGACGAAGAAAAAAGACTTTTTTGTTCTTGGAACTATTCCGTAAACTAACGGTTTAACTGGACGTTCATGAATCTAAATCTTCGTGCCAGTTGGATTAATAATTGGGAACCTGTCGCTGCTTATTTAGGGGATTGAGAAAAGTAGAACGCTGACCATCGGTGTCTCGTTCCTCTTTGATGTCTCGCCCCCCCGCTCTCCCAGCAGAACAAGAATCAGCTTCAGCTCCGGAGCGAGTACAACGTTTACAGCACCTTCCAAAGCCACGAGCCCGAGTTCGACTACCTGAAGAGCTTGGAAATCGAAGAAAAGATCAACAAGATTCGCTGGCTGCCTCAGAAGAACGCGGCCCAGTTCCTGTTGTCCACTAACGGTAGGTTTTAGGTGAGCGACATGTCCAGGGTGTGTGCGTGCTCAGAGTGCTGCTTTGACGGCTGTTTGCATTGACGGCATTTCTTATTTTTATTTTTTTTGGGCAGATAAAACCATTAAGTTATGGAAAATCAGCGAACGAGACAAGAGACCGGAGGGCTATAATCTGAAGGAGGAGGACGGACGCTACAAAGACCCCAACTCCATCACGTCCCTGCGGGTCAGCACTTGAGCCAAATGCAGCCTGCGGTTTCTTTTTTAAGGGGTGGGATTAATGGGCTGTATTTAGAATCTGAGATGTCGAATCCGCCAAAGCAACTAGAAGCGCGTTCGGTCAGGACGTAAAGGCCTGCCCGAAAGTGTTTCGTGGGGAATTGGATCGTCTAAATATACCTGTGGAAATGTTCTCCCTCCTGGTTTTCATGCTCGTTAGCTATTCAGCCAAAATGATGGCTGATTTATGGTTTTAAACGGAGAATAAAGTTCTTTTATTTTTTATTATTTTATGAATATGAACTTATCAAGTGCTGCACGGACTCGTTTCTCCTTATTTTTAAGGCCCATTTAGAAAGTTGGTTAAGTGGAAAAAGAAGCCGATCTGCTCATCAGACTCAAATTAAAATCCAAATAAAGCGTCTTTTCATGTCGTCCAATCAAAACGGATTCTTTGGTGACGCTGGCGTTTAAAGTCTGACGAACGCCGTGAACTTGATGCCCCGTGATGAGCTCCAGGTCCTGAGTCCACTCCCGTCTCTGATCTTTCTGTTTCTCATCCAGGTCCCGGTTCTAATGCCAATGGACCTCATGGTGGAAGCCAGTCCGAGGAGGGTCTTTGCCAACGCCCACACCTACCACATCAACTCCATCTCCGTCAACAGTGACAATGAGACCTACCTGTCTGCAGATGACCTCCGGGTCAACCTCTGGCACCTGGAGATCACCGACCGCAGCTTCAGTATCCTTTCCTGCGTGTGGCCTTTGATTTCTTTGCAACCTCCTATTGAATTAAGACCCCCTCACCACCCCCATCGGGGTTTGGATTTGTTTTTGTTGTAGATCCACACCGAGCTACACGCTCTTATGGCTTTTTTTGTTAGAACTATTCTCTGCGATTTATGAAGAAAAGATCCAAAATGAAACGAAACTAGAAAGACAATCAGAGACTGCAGACTCCGCCTCCAAAAGACTATTCGTTCTTGTGAGACAGTAAACAGGGCTTCCGGATCAGAGGGGCTAAACCTGCTCTAGCTTGCTGCTCCGGAACGTACTACAAGACTCCTTCTGGACTCTTTTTCCCATCATGCCATTCGTGTCCCTCCCTCTTAAAGTGGCAGTTTACAGCACAGGCACAATTCCAGATGTAAAAATAATTCTAGAATCTGGATCCAGATCCGGATCAACGGCATTCTCGGGGAGGACCGAGCCGCGGACAGAACCTTGCTTGTGTGAAAATTTCAAGTTGATTGGGTTACTAGTTTTTGAGTTATGCGCGCGGACATACAGACAGACAGACAGACAAACAGACAAACAAACGCACCCAATTGCAATACCCTCTCCTCCCCTTCGGCGGGGGCAACTAGAAATGTCTACACACACAGCATGCCGGTCCTCATCCGAATCGTTCCACACGTTTACTGGTCCTAACCGGGCGCCCTTCAGATATCGTGGACATTAAACCGGCCAACATGGAGGAGCTGACGGAGGTGATCACCGCGGCAGAGTTCCATCCTCACCAGTGTAACACCTTTGTCTACAGCAGCAGCAAAGGAACCATCCGCCTGTGTGACATGAGGAGCTCCGCCCTCTGTGACAGGCACTCCAAACGTGAGCTGCCTGCGCTGGTCGCTTTTGATCACTAGTGCAAACAAATTAACGACTGCTGCTTGTCGCACGCTGTGCTATTGCTGGCTCTGTTCTGCCCCCCCCCCCCCCCCCCCTCCCCGGTAGACATGACGACGAGACAAAATGCCTGTCTGGTGGCGTTCCGTCCCTAGATCGGTGCCCCCGCTGGAAGGCCTGCAGTGTTTTAGTTTATACACCAAATATAAACTGGTTCAACTTTGACGGAAACCTCGTTAAAATAACTTGTAAATGTCGTAATAGTATCTCAGGTTGGTCTCTGTGTGTGAGCGCTCAGTTCTGGTTGGTCTAACGTGCACAAATAAACTGTCCCTCGCGGTCGTGTCTGTGCGTCGCTTAACTTGCGTCTTCCTCCTGCCCAGTGTTTGAGGAGCCAGAAGATCCCAGTAATCGCTCCTTCTTCTCCGAGATCATATCCTCCATCTCGGATGTTAAGTTTAGCCGCAACGGACGGTACATGATGACCCGAGACTACTTGTCTGTGAAGATATGGGATCTGAATATGGAGAACAGGCCAGTGGAGACGTATCAGGTGAGAGGCGACGAGTGTTGTATTGTTTAACACTGGATTCATAAATGTTGACTTCATTTAATGTAGCTCAGAAGGCGTAGTCTTAATATGATGCTCCCTTTAAATTTTCTAACTTTGTAAATCCAGTTTCTTGTATTTTTAGTTTGTATTTTTTTCCCCACAAACACTATTAATAGTAGAGAATCATGGAAAGCCTTTATTTAGTTGCCACACCTTTTTGAATAATTTCTTTTTTCAACTGTTGGCCACTAGGGGGCACCATAAATATGAAGGTTTTTTTCCCCATTGTGATCCGCTTTCATGTAAAACGCATCCAGCTTACTCATGTTCCACGGCGGTGAGTTTTGAGCGGCCTGTTCACGCCTCCCTCTGCTCCTACAGGTGCACGAGTACCTGCGGAGTAAGCTGTGCTCGCTGTACGAGAACGACTGCATCTTTGACAAGTTTGAATGCTGCTGGAATGGAGATGACGGGTGAGGAAATGCACCAAACGAGGCAGAGTAGAGTCCAACTGCATATGCGAAGAGAATTTCATTGAATGATGGGAAAACATTTCAGATGTTGTCGTTGTTCCACGTGCCGCTCTTCTGTTCCGCCTTCAGTGTGGTGATGACGGGCTCCTACAACAACTTCTTCCGAATGTTTGACCGCGGCCAAAGACGGGATGTAACTTTGGAGGCGTCGCGAGAAAACAGCAAAGCCATGCAGGTCCTGAAGCCCCGTAAAGTGTGTGCTGGTGGCAAACGCAAGAAGGATGAGATCAGCGTGGACAGTTTGGACTTCAATAAGAAGATCCTGCACACTGCGTGGCATCCCCAGGACAACATCATTGCCGTGGCGACGACCAACAATCTCTACATATTCCAGGATAAAGTGAACTGATTCTGGGGCGACTTCCTGCAGCCTCGCGGCGTCCTTCAGGGTGATCTGTGGTAGCGCCGGCTGCTAGCGTAGCGTCTCGAGCGCTCTCGCTCCTGGATGACGAGTCTTTGCCACTTTGTTTTAGATGTGGACAAACGAATCCTTCTTCTTGCCCCACCTTCAGCCCCCCGTGGCAGAGTAGCCGCCCGCCTTATTGTTAGATGATGTCGTGCCATCCCAACGACCTCCTTTCTCACGTCTTTTTAGTTTTGTGTCTGTGTTTCTGTCAGTCCGCCTGCCCTTGACTTATCGTGGACGTCCCGGTCTAGTTTCCTCAAAACGTATTTTTTTTATAATTTTCCCAATGTGGTAGAAAATGAGAAACATTGAATTAGTGTGTTCCCTTATTCTTCTGTGCCATCCTAGTTATTTTTTGTAAGAATGTGTGTGTGTGTGTGTGTACGACCTTTTATTAATTCATCTGTCATACAGTCATAGTGAATCTCCTCACATGTGGGAGACGTGCTCTTTCATATATACTCGGCAGTCGCTGCACGTACTACTATAATTTACACAGTGGGGAGTAACGCCTCAGATGTTGCCTCCAGGCGTTTTTAAATTGAAGGCCGAACCCACTGAGGAGTCGTCCCGCTAACTTTAGCCGTCGGGCTCTGATGCCTAAAGAAATCCAGACCCAAGAAGAGATGTATTTTTTTTTATTGCCTCTGTCCCTGACATCTTCTGTGCATTGGCTCCTCTTTCTCTTTTTGTTTGTGGCCAGCAAATCGTATAAGAGATGGCCTGTTCAAAGACGGTTGTTCCAATTGTCATATATATATATATATATATTATAAAGAAAAATCAAAAGCTACCAGATGTGTGCCGTCCTATTTTTTTGAAAGGAAGCTGGACCTTTGTGATCTTCTTTGTCTTCCTGTGCTGTGGCTAAAGCTCTGAAACTTGACATTTGACACTGGACTCTCTTGTTGCACCAACTAAACTGCGTTGGATGTGTTATAAACTGCTATAATAAAACATTATTTGAGGCATTAGGTCACTTACGTGTTGAAACTACTGCAGATATTTTCACTGTTGCTGTATATGATGGTACAATAAGCTTCACAGGGTTCGTGTTTCCATAAAATGTGGTCAATTCGGACTATATTGATGCCTTTAATCATGTATTATTACAATTTTAATCTGACAGTGAAGGTAATAAAGGAGTACTTTTTGCATACTTGTCGTCGCCTCGTCGTTGATGGGATCAGTACAGTCTACGGCAGGGGTGGGAAATAATGAGCGACCCTTAATATCACTGATCAGAACTTCTGTGGATGATTAGAACTTAATTTAAGATTTAGGTGAATAATGACAGGTTATATGTTTATTTATTTAAACTCATATTCTGGCGGCATTAGTTGAATATGTTGGCATTTTTTACAGACTAAACCAATTTTTTTTTTTTATAGAACTGAATGCAGTTCCATTTTTCAGACGCTAGGGGGGGGGGCAATCCCCCTGCCCCCCCCCCCCCCCCTCCCAAACTCCGCCTATGATCACAAAACGTATGTTTCCAGTCGGGGTGTTTTTGTGGTCGGAACAGTCTCGCCCAACAACGATATTAATCGTAAATAGTATCACAAAGCGGATGTTTCCGGTCGGAGTGTTTTTGTGGACGGACCATTCTCGCCCAATAACACAATAATTGTAAATAGTATCACAAAGCGGATGTTTCCGGTCGGAGTGTTTTTGTGGACGGACCATTCTCGCCCAATAACACAATAATTGTAAATAGTATCACAAAGCGGATGTTTCCGGTCGGAGTGTTTTTGTGGACGGACCAGTCTCGCCCAACAACACAATAATTGTAAATAGAATCACAATTCGCACCATTGACTTAGATGTACGTTACAATAATACCTTCGATCGTAAAGTAACACAGCCCGCCTGGCGTTCTGTGACGTCATCACGCAGCTCTGGCTGGGGGTCTGAGCCGCTTGCGACCTGGACTCCCAGATTAGTGAGCGCAGCGGGGGGACGGGGAACGGGGAACGGGAAACGGGGAACGGGAAACGGGGAACGGGAAACGGGGAACGGGGGACGGGAAACGGGAAACGGGAAACGGGGAATTGGGTGACGGATCTGTGTCATTTCGCACGTCGGTGCGGCCGGTTTAAACGCGAACGATGTCCGAGACGGCTAACAGCGCGACAGCCAGCGGAGAGCCGGGGCTAAACGGTAAGCTAAGCACCGCCGCAGGCTGCACCGGAGCCGTTAATCGGTGTGTTTCTCTCCGGGGAACGCTGTAAGGCTGCACCGGAGCCGTTAATCGGTGTGTTTCTCTCCGGGGAACGCTGTAAGGCTGCACCGGAGCCGTTAATCGGTGTGTTTCTCTCCGGGGAACGCTGTAAGGCTGCACCGGAGCCGTTAATCGGTGTGTTTCTCTCCGGGGAACGCTGTAAGGCTGCACCGGAGCCGTTAATCGGTGTGTTTCTCTCTCTAAACCATTAGAGAGATCTCTATTTTCCGTGTGTTTACTGACAGTGGTCGCACCAATGGGGTTAATGACAGCTCTGACTGACGGGTGAGTCGTCCAATCAGCGATTCGGCCGGAGAAACGAAGGCGGATTCAGGATTTGTCAACAAGGCGAGATGGGAGAACTTCGACTTATTGCTTAGGGGCCAATGGCGACGTAAACGAAGCCACGTTCGTTGCGTTTCTGACCGCTGGTTTATTTTACGGCTCTACGCCGTGACTTTAGGCGCTATTTGTGGCCACAGTGACAGAAGTTAAGGACCCAGCGGTGTAGCATCACGGTGGCCCAGCTATTCAAACCCGGGATAGTATTTTCCAGCCACCTTTCTTATTTTAAAGGAGACATGTTCTACCCTCGGGCATTGAAATATCTGTGACAGTCTGTGGTCCAAACAGCAAACAGACGCTGCAGGACAGCGTCCCTCATTTCTGTCTCAAACAGACGCTGCAGGACAGCGTCCCTCTTTCCTGTCTCAAACAGACGCTGCAGGACAGCGTCCCTCATTTCTGTCTCAAACAGACGCTGCAGGACAGCGTCCCTCATTTCTGTCTCAAACAGACGCTGCAGGACAGCGTCCCTCATTTCTGTCTCAAACAGACGCTGCAGGACAGCGTCCCTCATTTCTGTCTCAAACAGATGCTGCAGGACAGCGTCCCTCTTTCCTGTCTCAAACAGACGCTGCAGGACAGCGTCCCTCATTTCTGTCTCAAACAGACGCTGCAGGACAGCGTCCCTCTTTCCTGTCTCAAACAGATGCTGCAGGACAGCGTCCCTCATCTCTGTCTCAAACAGCTCCGTCAGAAAAGCTCTAAACCAGGAAGCAAACATACGTTCACAGCGAGCACGCGTGCAACAGTGCTGCCATGGTAACCATGAGGGACAAAAAATTAACTTTGTCCACTCCGCACTTCTTCTTCGACTCGTGCAGGAGACAGGGAGCGCGTTGATTTGCCCGCTGTGACATCACAGACGTGTTTCAGGAGGTGATTCCAGACCCACCCGGACTACGAAGGATTGACTCGATGGTTTATGTTGCACGCTTGAATAATAACTCAGTGAACTCACAATCCTCACATTTATTTGGCCAAAATCCCCATAATAGTGTAGAAACATGGGAAAAGTGAGTTTTTCATAATATGTCCCCTTTAAAGGACACATTTTTGAACCGGATAGCGAGTGATGGATGGTTGTGAGATCCTCATTCTCTAAAAACGGCCTGTTGCAAGCATTTGGCCAGTGGATGGTAATAAAAGTGTTATAACTCGTACCTTCAACAGCGTAGTCCATATCTGTCCCCTTTTTTCTATGAGCTAGAAAGCGTTCCTTTTTTCCAGAGACACTTCTTTTCATAATGTTCAGTGGTTGTAAAATCAATATCTTTGTATAACTATTATCTAATATATGGATTGGAATGAAACGTATCAGAAGGAATGGACATTGTGTCTTTACTTTTGGGGGAGCCCTATTCTGCCATAACTTAAAAGCCCAACACTTTATTTTAGCTTGCTTTACGACATATAATTTTAATAGTCTTTATAACATCTGACAGATTAGCTAAATGTTTAGCACATTCTAGAATCCCAATCTTGAGCAGCAATGAGATTATCGGACGGAGAAGTCGTCTGAGACGTTGTTATTTTGGGGCTTTCCTGGCACTCTCTCCTGTCATAAACATTTTTGTTTAGTACTATAGATCTTAAGACGAGAGACGGTCCTGTCCTTCCTGACATCCGCTGAATCAGCAGATAAACGCGGGCGCGTTGTATCTGGTTCCTCTGAACCGACGCATCAGCTGATAACCGCTCTGTGGACGGAACGTTCGGGAGCAGAGACGATGAGCTGCAGACAAAGGCGTGATGAGAGTGGGTACGGAACCCAAGCCCGTTCGGTGGGTGGCATCTGAAAGCTCAATATGGATTTGTTATTTTTTATTTTTTATTCAGGGAGATGGTGAAAGTGCTTTTTGAAGCTGCACCCTGAGTGACACTGAATATTTGTACGCCGCTCTCCAGACGATTGCCTTGGAAGTTCTGCCCCTCCCCTGCTGTTGGTAATCCAACTCTGTCAGGCTGTGAATCCGCAGCTGCCAGTCTGTGTCAGAACTCGTGTACAACTGTACACAGTCGAGTTCTGCAAGAAGCCACAACACACAAACCGCCCTTTCATCACATACTGTAGTAGTAAACAGTTCCTCTCTTTGCTTTTTTTATTTTGGTAAATTTGAACCTGTGACCTTCATTAAATGTAGAATTAATTTGAGGCACTGCTTTGAATAGCTAGCTCCCATGTTTCAGAATTCACGCAGGTGTTCCAGCGATACGATCGGGGGAGGGCTCTCTGCATATTTAACACCAAGGCGACAAACATTCGCTGTTTGCTGCTTCCCCAGGGTCCTGGGTGGAGTTGGACATGAGCAGAGGCGCCGCCGGATCACCCCAGTCTTCCACCTCAGACACAGGCCTGCTGCCCCTCCCTCCGGTGGAGGAAGAGGAGGCCGTGGTCGGGGGGCTGGAGCATGTCCCGTCCTCATCCTCGATCCACAACGGAGACATGGAGAAGATCCTGCTGGACGCCCAGCACGAGTCGAGCCGCAGCAACTCCTCCTGCGCCAGGTGAGCGTTAAGCGGGGCGCCGAGCCCCCATCGCTGCGGTTTCACATCTCACAAGTAACGGGGTGAGAAAACGTTGGGGGGGCCTAAAGTAACAGTAACCTCAGGAAACACTGCGGGTTTAGGCCCAAAGGCTTCACGTTGCCAGGGAAACGTGTGTGTGAGCAGCCGCGGAAGGTCGGCGTTGAGGAAATCAGCGTGAAGCGATGCTCTACACGTGATTTACATTTACACAATTGTTTCTAAGAAATAGGGAGAATTCTAGAAATCTTATCCTGACATTAGGAGCATATCCAAGTTACGTTTGAGATTCTGATGTGCATGTCAGAACCAGCTAGCCCTGACTTCTTTAAAGGTCGCTGTCAAAAGTGAGTCTCAAAACCTTTTTAAAGGAGACGTTTTTGGGTCCCTCGCCGTGTAGTAAATCTAATCGGTGTAAAGGTCAGCCCTCCAGTCGGCCGCCGGTGAGTCATAACACCGGTAGTTAACCCCTCGGTAAACATCCTGTAATCCCCCGAAGGCGTCGCATCGTCAGTGGAGCGCTCCTCTGCTCTGAATCTGTAATGAGGGCTTAATGTGAGTAAAGTAATAAAACGAGAGAAGCTCTCGGAGCGCAGACCTCCCCCAAGCAGCTCGTTCCCCTCATTGGATTTATTCACACCGTCCACACGGTGATCTGGATCAGCACCAGAAGGGTCTCGATTATCAGTGTCTTTAAATTGAGTAACTTCTCCTGGCTGTGTAGTACATAATACTTTAAAACCTTTATCAACAAATTCATTCATTACATTTGTATTTTTATTTTTCCCTTTCTTTGCTTCTAATCCAACTGAGACCTGCTCTAAATATTTTGAAGCCTTTTATTCCTTGAATTCACCTGCAGACAAACGTTCCAGTACAGGAACAGATGTAGAGCATCTTGTATGAAATCTATCAATAGTCTAACTGTTGCTATAGTTACCTGAACGCCTTCCTGTTTGCATTGCTAACAGCGGTCACCTAGTTGCAATGCTCTCCATCCCGTTTCCATGAATCCTGCTAACTCACCCGAGGGGTTTCCAGCGTGATGTCATGAGCTCATGAATCTGCCGATAAACCTGTCGGATTTGACTCCGCCCACAGCCCTCCGCGGCCCCACAGCCCCCAAGATGAGGGGCAGATCACCTTTGACGTGGACGCAACCAGCAGGAGAGACAGTCAAGTAAGAGGTTCCTTCAGTCTGTTGCCATAGCAGCCTCAACCGCTAGCCCTGAAGACGCTGTGTGTGTGTGTGTGTGCCTTTACGTGTGCAACATCTGCCTGCTTTTAGTTTCCATGGAGATGGCTCCCACGCCCATTGTACATATCTGCTTCTGGAAACAAAACAAAAAGAGCATTCTTCTGACAAAAACATTAATATATAGAAATGATGAGCAATGTTTGTGTGTGTGTGTGTGTGTGTGTCTGTGTGTGTTTAGACAGAGGACGATTTCTTGGACAAGGAGAGGGACATGGACATCCTGATGGAGGCAGGCTGGGTTGCTGACTGGTCTAGTCGGCCGGAAAACATTCCTCCCAAGTAAGCCTCGACTCCTCGGTGTGTTTCCAAGGCAACCGAATTAATTCACAGCTGGGTTTTTTCTGAGAAGGTGCTACGGAAATAAAGTTGGTCGTAATTGAAATGATTTTCTCGATCTGGTATAAATAAAGTGTTTTTATTTATGCCAAACCAAATCTCTGGATTGAATCTCAAATTAAGAAAGTGAGATGGAAGTTATCTTTTTTTCCCTTGAAGCCAGAAGTTTATTTTTTTAAATTTTTTTTATATGTCTCTTCTGGACTTTGTTTAATCGTACTTTCGGTTGTCTAAAGTGCTTCTGATTTTTTTGCAGGGAATTTCATTTCCGCCACCCTCGACGCTCCGTATCTCTCAGCATGCGGAAGACGGGCGCCATGAAGAAAGGAGGCTTCTTCTCCGCTGAGTTCCTCAAAGTGTTCATCCCGTCGCTGCTGCTGTCACACATCCTGGCTTTGGGGTTGGGGTAAGGAAAAGGTCCACCGTCGGGTTCATCATCTGATAAACAAGACTCGTGTTGACAGGAATTACTACTTTGTTGTTGTTTTTCATTTTCATTTGCTTCAGTTTTAATATATTTCAGTTGTGCATACTGTCCAGTAGGGGGAGCTGTAAGGCAGTCTCCCTCTTCATATTGGGCTGTAAAGCTGCACAGCGACCGGCCCGGTCCTTTCTCGTCTCCAAACCAGTCAGCTCTATGATCTGGCCTCCGGTGTTTCCCATCATGCCCTGTGTCTTATGTCACTGCAACCCTCCCAGCATGCATTGCAGGACAATGGTGGATAATCAATCGAGTAGTCCCCCCCTGGTGCGTTAACCCCGTTGCGCCTCCTCCCTGACAGGGTCTACATTGGAAAGAGGTTGACTCCGCCTCCTGCCAGCTCCTTCTGAACACGACAGAGAAGAGAAGTGCCTGAAAAGTGGCCGCGAGTGTTCGGACAACGTTTGGCTTTCGGAAGAAGAGTGTTCGTGTCTCCCCTGAGAGGCGTGTCCTCTGAGAACAGAGGCGTGTTCTCAGAGGACAGAGGCGTGTTCTCAGAGGACAGAGGCGTGTCCTCAGAGAACAGAGGCGTGTCCTCTGAGGACAGAGACGTGTCCTCTGAGAACAGAGGCGTGTTCTCAGAGGACAAAGGCGTGTCCTCTGAGGACAGAGGCGTGTCCTCTGAGGACAGAGGCGTGTCCTCAGAGAACAGAGACGTGTCCTCAGAGAACAGAGGCGTGTCCTCAGAGAACAGAGGCGTGTCCTCAGAGAACAGAGGCGTGTCCTCAGAGAACAGAGGCGTGTCCTCAGAGAACAGAGACGTGTCCTCTGAGAACAGAGGCGTGTTCTCAGAGGACAAAGGCGTGTCCTCTGAGGACAGAGGCGTGTCCTCTGAGGACAGAGGCGTGTTCTCAGAGAACAGAGGCGTGTCCTCTGAGGACAGAGACGTGTCCTCTGAGAACAGAGGCGTGTTCTCAGAGGACAAAGGCGTGTCCTCTGAGAACAGAGGCGTGTTCTCAGAGAACAGAGGCGTGTCCTCTGAGAACAGAGGCGTGTTCTCAGAGGACACGCCTCTACCTTATCGTTCTGCTCCTCTTTTTTCCTTTCTTCTTCGCTGTTCCGCTACCGTCTGTAGATATCGCCTCTCTTTCGCTCTTCTCCTGTTATTCCCCCTTTTCTAGTAGATTTTCAGATAATTATTAAGGTGGTTTAACCCTTTCCCACGCTGGCGGTCTCCTTCTTTCTGGTGGGCGTCATCGAGCCACAGGGACGACTGTCGGCTTTTAGAAGTGGCCGTATTGTGTCGCCTACAACGATTGATCTTGAAAGAGTTTCACCAAATTCGTCGGTTACACCGGCTAAAAGAAAACTGGGGGGGGGGGGGGGGGGTGTCTCCGACTGAGAGATATTTATGACATTCTTGGATGGAAACTGCAAACTTCTGACTTATTCTGCATTTGAAAGAAGATGATGCAAAGTGATAATAACTGGAAACCAAATGTTGTGTGTGTGCGTGTGTGTGTGTGTGTGTGTGTGTGTGTGTGTGTGTGTGTGTGTCAGTCAGGTAGCGTGTCTACCAACGTTATGTTGTGGGTCTTAAAAACGGCGCCGCATGGTCCAAAAGGTCCTCCCGGTTTGTCTTCAGCATGTCTTCCCGTCTGCTCCGGTCCGGGCTGGAGGTTGCTAAATGATTTATTATTATCTTATTTATTTTTAGATGTTAAATCATTAAAAAGCTCAAATAATTTAAGAGAATTTACTTTGACGTGGTTCTTCAGAATGTTTGACGTGTCTTTGGGGGAAACTAGACGTTCAGTATTAAGTTTGAATTCAACTTCTATTTCTGACACACAGCACACGACACGGTTTCCATGACAACCAGTCCTTCATGCATGAATACAGACAGTTAGCCAGCATGTTCACGTCTGCAGCCTTTATAGCCAGCCCCCCCTTAATGATGTTTTAAGAAGTTACTCCTGTTTCTGTGGGACAAAGTTGCTTTCTGGAGTGAACTCATCCCAACCCGGATTAAATAATCCTTCAGACGTCTGTTATTTCAGTTATTTAAGACTAAAAGCTGCTTTTCAGAGCTTTTGCGGTATTCCCCAGTACTGGCCTTGAGATTTAAAAGTTTCCGATATTTAGGATGGTTCCTACCTGAAAGGCCACTTTGACATGGAGCTGCTGTTGTGCCACTTTATGCTTAATAAAAACCAAACAAAAAGGATTTTGCTTTTGTGCCATTTAAGATCCAGTCTCGCTGCAAATATCGTCCGTCAGGTTGACTCGGGATGTCGACGGATTGAATAACACTCTTGTCTCCGTCTCCGTCTCCGTCTCCGTCTCCGTCCCAGCGGTACTCCACAGTGAGACGTGCATGTCTCCGTTTGACAGCAGCACCTGGTTGCTTTCTTTTGAGTCATCAAATTAGTTTCTTTTCCCATCAAATCTGCTGAAAGTGAGCAAAGCGGGACTCGAGCATGGCAGACACACATTTAAAAGCGTGAGGATTAAAACAAAAAAAATAAACTCATTGTTGCCGACAGGTCCTGATGGCGTGGAAAGTTATTGTCTTCATTTTTGTGACAGTTGTTGCTTTAATTTTTGTTTTCCCTGTACATTGGAAAAAAATGATCGACATTTGTTCATTAAAAATTACCAGAATGATTCTGTTCAGACGTCTTTGTTCATTTTATTTTGTTTTCAAACTGTACTTCCTGAATATCTGAATGATTTAACAACACTCCCGAGTCACTTTGTAAGTAAATGTTGGGTACATTTGGTATTTAATTTACTCTACTTACATACAATAAGATCTCATTTGTAGCATAAAAGCAGGTTTTAGTTACTTCCTCATGAGATATGATCGGCAATAAATGACCAATATAGTTTCTGTGGGCTGTAACAAGCCGGGGGGGGGGGGGGGGGGGGGACACCCACCATCCTCGCCCGGTTGGCTGCCAGTCTGTGCTACTTCACTCCTCTAGTGACTCGTGTGCAGCCAGGTTGTTGCTGCTTCCGACGCTTTCACTTTGGTTTCCGTGGTAACGAGCTCCTGCAATGGACCTATAGGATTGTTTCCGGTGTTTCCTCCCGACGCGTCGACAGAAAGGATGTAATCGAGGTTTCCTGTTTGGTTCATTCCAACCAGTCAGAGTAAAGGCCTCTTCCGGTCCTCCTCCTTATATGGAACCTCTGACCATTTGTTCCTGGCCAATCGAGACGCGGTAATACGCGTGGCTCCTCCCATTGCAGCTGACGGCGTTACCATGGGTTACGGGGTGGTGGCCGGCTCCCATCTCCATCCCTCCTGTGAGGAGACTCTCCTCCTCCGTCTCCTCAGGAATAGCAGCCGTGTCCTGCAGCAACGTTGACTCCCAGATAAAGACGGAGAAATCAGTGCTGATCAATAATTCAGCGAGTCAGCAAGCGTGTCTCCAAATAAAACTATATAAATGTGAAACATGGACTGTGCTAATCCTTTTATGTATGAAGTATAAACAACAGAACCAACAGCGGATGCTGACAAACGGGAGCTGCTTCTGGTCTGTTCAGGTTGCTTCCGTGTCTCCGTAGCAACGCACCGTCACAAGTGATGAAATATTTCGGTCTTTCTGAAATGAAGGCAGCAGGTACCCCGAAGCGTGGCCAGGAAAAGGATGCCAGGACTGGCCTTCCTGTCCAGAGACCAGGCGATCGCACTGCCTCCTCCAACTGATCATCAGGCATGCTGCCAACTTTCCCCGCTAATTATTCAACCCCCCCACCCCCAGAATCTGCTCCCAGCAGGCTGCGCTTGTTTCCTTTTGTGGCTTGCGAGTTCAGTAACAAGTGTTTCCAGCAGGGTCTCAGGCTTTGGGCGTGGCCGTATAGCTTTGACCATTTCAGTTTTCAGAATATTCCTCTGGCGACCAGATTGACTGTGTCGGCCTCTCCTGCGGAATCGAACCCCTGACAGCCCTCAGGGAGAGGAAATAGCAGCGCCCAGTACGTTGTTATGGAGACTGGGATGACATGGATTCAGCACTAAAATGTTTTAGTGTCCCAATCTGATATCAGTTTGGTGAATTAACCAAGGCGATGCTGACGACTCTGTTTAAACTTCTTCTCAACACATCAAAAGGTTTCCTGCTTTCAGCCGTGTCCAATAAGCGTGAGTCCTGGGTCAGAACAGACCCAGTAAAACGTCATCTCAGATCCAAGACTTTCACACTTCTCAGGGAGTCACGCTTAAATATTTATTATTATTATTATTATAAATGTGTATATTTAAGTTGGTATCTATCAGCATTTTATAAAGATCTAAAAATCCAATGGAAGTAAAGTGGACATGTTCTAATAACTCATTGACAAGGGGACAAGGGGACAAAGGGACAAGGGGACAGCTGTGCAGGTTCAGGACAGGGAGCCTTAATGTTCCTGGCGAGGAGGATGGAAGTCAATTCAATTCAATCAATCTCAGATTCTAAATTCAAGAACTGCTCTTGATGGTTGTCGGTTCCTCTTTTTTTTAAAGGAAGAGCTGAGGGAACTTCAACACGTGCTGAATAATCTGCCAGTGGCGGGCGGTCAGGGCCTGCAAGGCCTTCTCTGCTTGCCTAACATAACCAGAAATCAAGAATACATGATCATATTTATGATAAAATCAATTAAATTTTATGTATATATATATATATATATTCTTCACATTTATGTCATATTATATTACAGTGATGTATTTTTAGGTGAGAGTTTTTATCCAATCAGAATTCAGCTAGCTTGTGTTGCCAGGCGGATTTCATAGTACCAGTGGCAAGTACTATCCGTCCGAGACCTTCAGAATCAGCGCTGCTTGCCGTCTGTGTTGTGTGAGTGAACGGGCTCCTAGAGGTGAGTTGATAGACAGTTGCGATAGCCAATCAGATCACGAGTTGGTGAAACAAGTCCTTCCTGCGTGTCTCACGTCACAACTCAATAACGCGTCCTGTGATTGGCTCTTAGCGTTGATAGACAGTTGCGATAGCCAATCAGATCACGAGTTGGTGAAAGTAAGGCCTTCCTGCCTGTGATTGGATACTCCGTGTGAGAGGGCAGCGCTAGGCATATTGCGTCATCAGCTAATCAGCTGGCACCGGTACGGCGACCCACCGAAGATAAAGCCACAATTATTCCTGCGCTTTTAACCCACAATGGCCGAAGGAGGGGAAAGTGTGGATTTGGTTGTGGATATTCTTGAAAGGCCATTTTCAAGACGGACCTTTACAGAGAAGCTAGCTCTCGTGAGCCGACGTCGTCCCACTCCGGAGCTAGTTAACCTGTCCCGGGTGGGGAAAGAATTGGCCACTTCCAGGCTTCAAACTTTTGGCTTACAGCTTCTGAGGGTCGCTGCAAATTGTTCTGCTGGGAATGCCTTTTGTTTGCAAGGGATCGATTTAATGTTTGGAGCAACACTGGATTTAGGAACTTTAGGAAAGGAGAATGGATTTTGTTTTCAAACGGGACAGCCGTTTTGGTGAGTACCAACATTTTGTTTATTTAACATGATAACGAAATAAAATCACAGATATACTGTAAATGCAATGTGTGTAAATAATGTGGTGCGCCGGTGCAGCTGTGTGATTGTAGTGGAAGTACAACACGTTGTGTTGCAGTCTTTCTTATATTAAACTGCAAGTTTGCAATTTAAAGCTTCATGGTGGACTTTAAAACGTTTTGGAAAAATAATGTTAAATTCCCTTTTATTTCTGACTTTGATAGTACCACGTATAGTGGTAAGTTTTAATTGCTGATGCAGTCTATTGATTTTTAAATGCTCCGGAAAAAATATCCTGTGTTGTACACGATTGAGGTGATGCAGCACCCAGTAGTGCGTAAGTGTGTGTTTGTACATTATTTCTAAAGCAGTGGTGTCATAAATGATGGTGTTATGAGGGGTATTTATTCAAGTCGGACTAAGTAGGACTTCACTGAAGGCCTAGGTGTAAAATGCACCGCCTGCCACTGTAATCTGCCCTCTCCTTTCTGAAAGTATGGCTCCGCCCCTCTTTTCTTCTAAATGTGCTATTTATCTTTTGTAACAAACATTTAGACTGTTTTTAAAAATTTTTTAAATGGTCTTTTTGCGTTCTGGAAATCATCTCCCATCTGTCTTTTCTGCTTTGGGATCTCTCTCTCTCTCTCTCTCTCTCTCCGACTGGGTTTCATGTGTCTCATTACACTGCGCGGGGCTGCCTGCGTGGGGGGGGGGGGGGGGGCGGTGCTGAAGGGACAGCGCTCATCGAGGTTGGGCTGGGTGTGACTCTGGAGGAGCTCTCCGTGGTGCTGATCGCTTTCTGACCTCCGACGCCGGTCCAGATCGGAACCAGCAACCTGCCGCGGACCCCCCCCCCCCACGCAGCCGTGCAGGTAATCCTCCTGTTGGGTCTCTCATTCAGACAGACTAGATCTCTCCGGACTGAAATCGGCTGCAGCCTATAGAAGCTAATTGGGACTCATGAGTAAGCGATTTTAAACTGCTGATCTGAGCGTGGGGGGGTCAGCAGGGGGGGGGTTCCTACAGGTTTTTTGGGTGTGACCACCACTTTGAAAGGCGGTGGCTGCAAAAAAAAAAAGAAGAGACGGGACTCTGAATATTTGAGCAGCTGCTCCCCTAGAAACCAAAGTACCCCCCCCCCCTCCCCCCCCAAGCCTGCACACCATGTCGACTGCCGGGGACGTGCCAGCCTCCTTTAAGGGCATGGACTCTGACAGTCCCGCAAGGCCGAGGCAGACATTCTGTGGCGTGTTCTGCCCCGTGGGGGGCTCCTCCTCGGACGGGAAGACGCTCGACTTTGACGCGTGCGGGGGCCGGAGAGGCGGGGGGGTCGTCGACCGGCAGAGCGGCGTCTCCCAGTCCCAGGCGAGGAAGGTGGAGATCAGGGAGAGCGCTGGGAAGGAAGCGCTGCAGAACCTGGACGATGACGAGGTGACCGTCTTCTCTCTTGAGTTTATTCCTCTTTCTCTCTTCTCTCTTGAGTTTATTCCTCTTTCTCTCTTCTCTCTTGAGTTTATTCCTCTTTCTCTATACCTGTGACTTCCATCCCCCCCCCCCCCCCCTTCCTATAAATGATGCGTCATTTTTGTCTAAAATGTTCTGCCCACTCGTTTGGAGTTTCTTTAAGCTTAACAGCTTGCCGTCACTGCATTTCCCAGAAAGCCCAGCGGGGTGACCGAGGGCCACGTGCGGCTGAGATTGAGTTATTACATTCTTATAGACTAAATATGTTTAGATATTACTGAATGTTTCTAATCCATCCAGGAAATCCATCCGATGAATGGAATAAGTTAGTCCAAACTACCGAGCAGAAAAACATCTTTATTCAAACTTCCAGCGGATGCAAATCGCCATAAACTCCTCTTGACTACATTTCCCAGGAGTGCTGCTGGAGGGGGGGGGGGCTGGATTTAGACCCAAAGCTCCAATCACCGTATCGAGTTACGTATTGATCGGCAGCATTGCAGCTCTAATGCACAGAAGGCCTCTTCATGACGTTCGGCTTGTTCTTGCATATGAATAATAAAAACGGAATTATGGGATATCGCACATTTTACTGCGCTCTGGAATATAATACATGTAATACTTTATTGATCCTATTTAAGGGATAACACCAGGATTCCAAACGAAGCATAAAATAGCAGCAATTAGCTCAATCTCTTTTTAGTCCGATATAAATGACCATTTAAAGCAGAACTATCCAACCTCAGCCTATCGTGGGTTTATTGTCTTTTTTTAACACCCACATCCAACGATGTAGAGACCTTTGACCTGGGGCAACAAAGAATGCATTTCTATAGAACCCTATCTGGGAGCACTTCCGAGGAATCTTAGCCCATTCCATTGAGTTCTGTAATATTCCTGGTTTTATGTGCCGCAAAATCACCTCCTTCAAATTCCGCAGTAGCTTTTCCTTCACGTCGGGCGATCTGGCCTGGAATGATCCGGACCTCCTTATGAAACCCACAGCGGACTTTGGGGGGCGTTTGCTTTGGATCATTTTCCTCTTTCGTGGAAAATCCAATGATTCCTGATCCTCCTCATCTTCTTCACGGATGGAAGGCCTCCTCCTCCTCCAGACGTACTGCTGATCCATTGGCCCTGAAAGCAACACTTTTTTGTTTCAGCACTCCACAGAACAGAATCTCAAACGCCTCCCATCCAGACTGGAGCTCCAGAGATTCAGGTAGAGCTCCAGAGACTCTGGTAGAGCTCCAGAGATTCAGGTAGAGCTCCAGAGATTCAGGTAGAGCTCCAGAGATTCAGGTAGAGCTCCAGAGACTCTGGTAGAGCTCCAGAGATTCAGATAGAGCTCCAGAGATTCAGGTAGAGCTCCAGAGACTCTGGTAGAGCTCCAGAGATTCTGGTAGAGCTCCAGAGATTCAGGTAGAGCTCCAGAGATTCAGATAGAGCTCCAGAGATTCAGGTAGAGCTCCAGAGACTCTGGTAGAGCTCCAGAGATTCTGGTAGAGCTCCAGAGATTCAGGTAGAGCTCCAGAGATTCAGATAGAGCTCCAGAGATTCTGGTAGAGCTCCAGAGATTCTGGTAGAGCTCCAGAGATTCTTGTAGAGCTCCAGAGATTCTGGTAGAGCTCCAGAGATTCTGGTAGAGCTCCAGAGATTCTGGTAGAGCTCCAGAGATTCAGGTAGAGCTCCAGAGATTCTGGTAGAGCTCCAGAGATTCAGATAGAGCTCCAGAGATTCAGGTAGAGCTCCAGAGATTCTGGTAGAGCTCCAGAGATTCTGGTAGAGCTCCAGAGATTCAGATAGAGCTCCAGAGATTCTGGTAGAGCTCCAGAGATTCTGGTAGAGCTCCAGAGATTCTGGTAGAGCTCCAGAGATTCTGGTAGAGCTCCAGAGATTCTGGTAGAGCTCCAGAGATTCAGGTAGAGCTCCAGAGATTCAGGTAGAGCTCCAGAGATTCAGGTAGAGCTCCAGAGATTCAGGTAGAGCTCCAGAGATTCAGGTAGAGCTCCAGAGATTCTGGTAGAGCTCCAGAGATTCTGGTAGAGCTCCAGAGATTCAGGTAGAGCTCCAGAGATTCTTGTAGAGCTCCAGAGACTCAGGTAGAGCTCCAGCGATTCAGATCGAGGAACAGAACTGCGTTAAAATGGCTCCTTCTTCTTTCTTCACTCGCTCACTCCGTCCTCACTAATCCAAGGAGAGCAATTGATGGGATTAGCGGCCCTCTCCTGTCAGTGGAGCAGGGCGAGGCTCTGCGCACGCGCACGGGGCTCTCCACTGGACCCTCCCTCTCCTCTTGTCTGACTCGGCTTGGCGCATCGGCGGAGACCGGGAGTGGAGCGGCGGCTTGATTCTCTACATCCGTGGCCTCCCGAGGATCGGTCCCTTGGCGTCTTCTTTCATCCTCCTCTTCCTCCTCCTCCTCTTCCTCGAGCAGCAGCAATCCGCACACGACGTCGCATTGATAGCGGTGACGCGGCGCAAAACGGAACCACCGGTCAAGATGTCTGGCTACCAGGGAAAGAAGAACATCCCCCGCATCACAGTGAGTGTTGGGCTGATGTGACCGTGTCTCCGGTGTCTCCTCCGGTGTCTCCTCCGGTGTGGGTGCAGGATGCCGCCGGAGGCTGGCGCGGTCCGTGCGCCGCCGCTGCGCACCGCGACTAATCGGAGCTCGGCTCCTTTTATTTATGTTTGTTTTAATCTAATCTGTGATGTAGATCCACTGATTGTATTCTGGGATGTGCGTTACGGAGACCAACCCCGCGTTAGGCTCCATGCACGGATGAGCGCGCGCACTGACGTCGGTGACGCTGCATGGAAAACGTTTTTGGTTTTTTTTGCAGCACATTTGCGACAAGTGTTCAAATTAAAATCTGGAGCTGAAATTACGACAGATTTTTTTTCTTCATTATTCGGTCTTGGTGTTCGTGCGTGTGTGCGCGTTAGTTGATATCTCACGCCGGTGCGCACCGTGCGTGCCGACACCTCGCTCGAACCCTCCGTTGAATTGTTATTTTCACGTTTTTCCGCCATCGAGTGTTTTCAGCGGCGCAGCGGGAATGAAGGACATCATGATGGAGACGGAATATTTCACAGCGGAGCTGCAGGAGTGCCGCTGCTGCTGGTTGAATGGGAAGTACAAGAGGATAGGGAGGGGAAGGGAGGAGGAGGAGGGGGAGGAGGGGGAGATGGTTCTGTTTCTCTCTCTTCTGCGTAATGAAGGGAGGATGCAGGGAGTGCAGCAGGAGGGAGTGGTGTGGCGTGAAAGAGTAAAACCTCGGGGGTGGGAGCAGCACATCGTCATCATCACATCGGCTCAATATTAATTAGGGAAGGCCTTGATGTATCAATAAATCAATGGTTTGTGTTGTGATAATGCGAAAAGGTTTCAGCCGTGCTGCTCGGAGAGGAGATGTTGATTCATCGAAATGATGTAAATGGAATAAAAAAAAGTCTAATGAGGCTTAATGGAGGAAACATAAAATTTAAGCTTCACTCTGAAAGCAAAAAGAAAGCGAAGTGATAATAATTTGCTCTGCGTTGGTTTCTGTGGTGAAAACTGTCAAACACTTGAATCGTGTTTGGGTGCTTGAGATGCAGCAGCAGCAGCCGGCTGGCGGAGAGATCAGAGGATTCAGCAGAGGTTGAGCCGGGCCTAAATGGATGCACTTCCCATTCGTGAACAGTGCATGAGAGAATAATCGGCTCGGCTGCAGGCGCTGGCTGACCTCTGACCCCTGTGTGCTCTGGCCATTGAACGGACGGTCAGTGAGGAGACAGGATGTCATTATAGCAGAGGCTGAAGAGTGAAATTAATGGGTCTAAATTGAATTAAAGGAATTAAACAGGAAAGGCTGCAGCAATGACGTGTGTGTGTTCTGTGCACGAGGCGATGCGATTTAGAGTTCGGATGATGCATAGCGCTGAATGTGACTGTCTCCTCCATCCATCCATCCATCCATCATGGGCGGAGTCGCTGGTTGGAGCCGAGCCAGATGGAGCCAGCTGCAAAGGCAGGGATGGAGGTAAAAGAGATCCCATCCAATATTTCTTCAGAGGAAAAATAGACCCAGGTTGGGATCTGAACCCACAGCCTTTTTAATCAGAGGCGACGGCGCTAACAAACCGCTCCTCCATGCTGCTCAGACAAAGGATAAAAACACCGCTGACTCAGAAGAAAGGAGCATCACGCCCAGATGGGACAGTCTGTGGAAACCAAGTCCAATAACATTCTAATTAAAGTCAGTTCTTTCTAAAAGGAACAAGCAGGATTACTTTCAGATCTATTGAACATGCCAGGTTGAAATATTTCTTCAGAGCTCAGTTGAAAATGTTTATTATCAGATTAAAGGGTTAAGTCCAAAGTGCCACCTCGGAATTACTTGTTCTTTCGTTTGACAAACAGTTCATAACTCAAAAGTTCTGATTATAGTCTGTCGACTTCCTCACATCTCAGCTTTGCTTCACTATTAATGGCATTTCTTTGGGTTTTAAAGTGCTGCTCAGACACAAGAAGCAACAAAATGATCATTTAGCTGCCGCCTTAAATGACATTAAACAGATAATATATGTCACTTTAACTGTAAAAAAAACCTAAACCCTCATAACGATCACATTTATTACCAAATAACTTTCTCGTGCTGGATTATTTCTGGTCGTTCCATCACAAGACTCAAGACTCCCTTTATTTTGTTTGCCTGGACGTGCTTTTTAGAAGCGAAGAATAAAAAAAAAAGAATATAAAAAAAAAAAGAACAAATAAAGTGTTTAATTGAAGAAAAAGCACCTCTGATGTTAAGGAGAGCTAAAAATAGTCTGTGGCTATAATTAGATTGTCCTGGATAAAATCCGTTGTGACTCCGATCTTCAGAGGATCAGAGATCAGTCGGCGTTTTGCTAATACCCCATCAGCGCACTAGTTGCCCCCTGGGGCAGCTCAGAGTGTGTGTTGTTGCTGTTCATGCTGTGTTCATGTGTTCACCCGCCGGCTCAGCCGCTCTGTTCACCTTCAACGTCTGCTCCTTCGTTCATCACAACAGAAGCCGGAGTCAGAACCCGATGTTTCCGGGCCTCTTGTTTATTTTTTCGTAAACTTGTAAATAAAAAATAAAATAAAAAAACTTGTTGTGAACTGTGTATTTGGAGAGTCGTTACTCAGTGGGGAGGAATAATGGAACCTCCACAATGTCAGAAAGAAGTTAGTTGCTTTTGGCCGATTCGGCTTGTAACCCGTTTGAGGTTTGGAACGTCTCTGGCTGCTCAAATTGGATTTCAAGGTGTCCACAGTGACGGGACAAATGACTAAGAGACGGCAGTCTGTGGACGCAATGAGACGAAGCTGTGTGCTGCTGGAAACGCTGGGGTTACGTTTCTGAACGGGCGAGGCGTAGCGACCGACGCCCGTGTCGTTGCCACAGCAACCCAAGATAGGTGGTCCTCATCTGGACAATCGAATTACTCAGTGTTAATGTCAGAGCAAAGGAGTTCCACCAGTCAGGAAGTAAGTTGAGTCGATGTTTGGACTGGGAGTCGATGAGAGAACGGTTCCTTCCTTTCAGAGGGGATTTTGGTAGCAGGTTGGCTTTTCGATAAACCAGAACATAAATCAAAGCTCTGAGTGTCCGACCTGGCAACATTCGCCACCAGACTTCACAAATGATCTCAGGCAATTTTCCGTGTGGACGGCAGCATCCGAAGTCGCCATGGTTACGTGCAACACTGGGATGTTTTCATAGCAGCAGAACCGATTTTGTCCTGTTTTCATGAAACCCTGTATCCCCGGTCGCCTGGTACCGCCTTGCGGGGCTCTTCGGTGTTTCCTCCTGTGTGGTCCGTCCGTTCTTTTCTCCACGCTGTGTTTTAATAAGGAGTCACGTGAAATGTTTGATTGATTGATCCGAGTAGCTCAAATAGAAAAGGTTCCAGTCCCCAGTTCTCTACAGATCAACGAAGCCTTTTAGCACCTGCAAGACGAATGCTTTGGTTTCTGTTTATTTGGCCCGTGAGTCTAATGTTTACGTTGACTTTCACTGCTCTCGACTGCACAGTTTAATGATGTAGACCCGATCAATATTGATTATCAGTAATCAATGAGGCTGTAACCATTATCTGGAATAGATGAACGCTTGAAAATCTTTATTTTTTTTAATAACCCTACGTTTACTGACGCGCTGCGCTCAAAAAGGTACTTTGTTGGTATTTAACATTTCAATAACGATGTAATAATCATGTTCTGCCTGCTAAGAAGGCTAAAGCTAAAGCTAACCCTAATCTAGCTCGCCCTGCTAGCACTGACGCACACTTTGGTTGTGATCATTCCTGCATGTTTATTTCCACGTCACATTTAAAAAATGTTTTCTTGTGGTCACACAGGCCTCCACGTAAGCCGTTTACATTACCCCCCCCCCCCCCCCCCCCACACACACACACACACCGGGATGTTTGCTCCAAAGAAACAAATGCGGATCAAAGTTATTGCCTTGAACATGGCGATCAATGAGTTTTTAGAGATGCACAAATAATCTCAGGGTTTTTTTCTCATCTGTGCTGGACAAATTGGTCTAACGTGACATTTTCAGTGCTGGGCTGAACGAAAACACGGAGGTTTAGCAGCAGAGAATCCATTGTATTTCGTTCACATCCTGTTTGTGAGGCCCGGGAGGCTCCAGTGAACTAAAGGTCGCTGTCAGGTTTGGCTCTGATCCTGCCAGACTCTCTCCCGCCCCCGTGAGCTCCATTATACAGTAAGTCTGGATCCAGCGCAAGTAGCTCTTCTGCTAATGTAGCACCGTTTCAAGAGGAATCCTTAGAGGCCTCGACAAAAGCAATTTCAGAAGCCTCTCCCAAAGCAGGTTACCAAACTACTAGCCCTCCTTTATGCATCAAGGATGAGCAATTGAATCAGAAAATAGAATTTGGCCTCTTTGTCTTGCAGTTTTTAGGCCTTGAACATTGATTCAATAGCCAGAGTCCCTTGATGAACTCTTAGTAATACGATAATGACAGTCGGGATGAGGCTCATGATGTCACTGCATATTTCAAAGCAGTTGCTATGGTGAGAGCGGGCCGGCGTTGGGCTGGAGCGAGGCCAGTCGCTCCATCGGCGCAGTCCGCTGTTACCACATGCTCTATTTGCATTAACCCCATCAGCGCCTTGGGCCCATTGCCACGCCCTTTACATGACAGCTGCAGTCACCACAAAAACAGACGAGGATCTTTGAAAGGATTTTGTTTCCATCGGAGCATTTTTCAGATCTTCATAGGAAGAACCGGAATTCTACTTACCGGAGATCCAGGGGGGGGGGGGGGGGGGCGCTGGGCAACATGCAATAAATTGTGATGTCGCTTGAGGCAGTTGAGTCTCTCAACAACAGCGCATGTAAAAAATGCCAAAATTCATCTGGAAGCGGGAACCTGCTTTGCTGAGGCTAGCTCAAGGAAACATTAATAGAGCATGCTGAGTTGCATTGTGGGTAACGTAGGCACCAAGTTTAAGGAGGAACGAGTGGAATGAAGACGACGTCTGTGGTTCTGCTGCATCCATCACGAGTCGCATGCTGTTAGATGTGCATGGCTGAGTGCAGTAGTCCAAATGCAGATTGCGTGAAGTTAAATGCGTTTTCCAAAGACTGCAGCTGTGACACCCTCACATGAAAGGTTACGCATGTTGCATCACAGTTCACAGCAGCGTTTGCACCAGACAGTCCGCCTGTTTACTGGTTGTGCATGCAAAACATGCGCTTTTGTGGACGGATAAAGTTAGACAGAGCGGTGCGTGAGACGCTTCAGATGCAGGGCGGGGCTGGAGGGCCGGTCTTTGGAGAGCAGCGCTGTGATTGGAGCCAGAGCTGCTGGCTGTGCAGCAGCAGCCACTCCAACAGAGCAGCCTTTGTTAGCAGGTCCAGAGCTGCTGCTCCTTTTGTTTTTGGGATAGACAAGGGGGGTGGGGGGGGGACTTATGATGCTCTGAGTGGAAGGACATGGAGGTGGCAGAACACCCTCACCCTCACCCTCGCCTTCCCCTTCCCATCCTCCTGCACATAGTGAAGCGGCTCAATAGGCAATGGGCATAGATGATTGATTACACAGTCTGCACTCTGATTGGGCCTCATTGCATCACTGTGACAACCACATGAGAAGAACAAAGGGGAGGCGGGGTCCTGTCTTCATTGTTGGTGCTGCAGCAGAACACTGGATAGAAGAGGAGTCCCCCCCCACCCCCGCCCCCGCCGCACACACAAACACACGCGTTTCAATAGTGAGAGCGTCACCACATTATTATTAGAGGATTATCCAGTTTACATAAAAGGTTACAAATTCTGAATATCAGACGGAGACAAATCAAAGTGAGTCAAAGCACCGAAAACAAATTAAATATTATTCATTCATTGTGGTTCAACATATTTTTTAGCATAGAATAAAATGACGTAATTAGTTCCATTATTATTCATTCATTCATTGTCTGCGTCCCGGGTCTACTGTCCCAGCTGTCCCAGCTGTCCCAACCTTGGACATGCATCACTCATGGCCTGAGTAATGTTTTCTTCCCTTCAGGAATTTGTCTGTTGTTGTTTTTCCTCCCCATCTCCATGGTTACAAGTTGAATTTCAACTCCTTCTTGGAATGCCCCCCCCCCCCCCCCCACCACCAACAGCCGAGTACAGAAGTGTCTTTTGCTGCTGATGGACTTTTGTTGCTTGACTTCCCATCGTTGGTTCAGTTCAGGGCTTTTGCCGCTGTGGCATCCTGGGTATTTTATGCTCATTTCCTTTCTTTGGCTCGTTACTTCCTGTGATATTATTGTGGTGTTTATCACTCTAAATGGGCAACAATGGGAGAGAATGCAGTAAAGCAGGACGGACAGAACGTCTGAGACGGACTGCAGCTCCGTCGCCGTTAGTCATCAACTCTCCAGCCTGTGTTTCTGCAGCCAGACTGTACACACACAGACTCCTCCCATCCACAGCTTTTATTCCACTTCTCCTCTTTCCCCCTCCTCCAGCTTTCCCTTTCTCTTATTCTCTCTCTTATTTTATAAACAGCGTCATTATTCACAGATCCTCACAAAAACCTGGTGCTTGTCCAAACGTGACAGGATAGCGCCTGCGTCTCGCTCCCCGCCTTGGATTATGAGTGTGTTTTAAGAGTGTGTGTCATGACTTTATAGGTGTCTGCATGCATATGTGAGGAGGTGAAGAAAGCCAGTATCAGCCAGAGGATGCTGCACAGCCATGTTCTCCTTATCCCAATGCCTCCTTAAAAGGCCAAACGGAGGGTGCAGTGGACTATCAACGTGTTTAATGTACACATTTTTTGTTTTAGAGCATGCATCCATCAATTTCTGTGACATTTCCTAAAACGTCTTCCATGAAATGCTCCTAAATCTGCTTCACCCTTATGAGCGTGTGCTTTACTGGCAGCGTTTGAATTCTTCTAACTGCTGTGAAATGCACGGAGGCTCGTAATCGTCTTTTTGGCTTCGCAGAGCGATCGTCTCCTGATCAAAGGAGGGAAGATCGTGAATGATGACCAGTCCTTCAGCGCTGACGTCTACATGGAGGATGGGGTCATCAAGTGAGTTCTTGGGGGTTTGACTTGTTGAAGACACTCGAATAAAGTCACAGATTTCATCGTGCTTTACAGTCAGAGCAGACATTTTTGTCTTCATGATGCAATAACCTAATTTTTTATTTTGGTTTCTTTCTGATGATCTTCTCAGACAAATTGGGGAAAACCTGATCGTGCCCGGCGGAGTAAAAACCATCGATGCCCAGGGTCGCATGTTGATCCCGGGCGGCATCGACGTGCACACGCGTTTCCAGATGCCCGATCGAGGCATGGCGTCAGCTGACGACTTCTACCAGGGCACCAAAGCGGCGTTGGCCGGAGGCACCACCATGATCAGTGAGTTATTCAGAGGCGGGAGCCTGCTGCGTTTGATCACACTCATCTGTGAGGTCATAAATCCTCCAGACGCCCACCATCAGAACAACTTATCATTTTACTTCATGATCTTTAGGTCAGTTTGAGACTTTAATACTTCTTTTCTTGCATTTTATCGTTGGGCTCAACAGTGGCTGCATTTCATTCTTGCATTATTCAAAAAGAGATTTGAGGCTGCGCAGATTAAAAAAGGTTTAGTCATGTGAAAAGAGAAGCAGTGCACGATGAAGCTGCTTTCTAGCAGCGGCGCTCCTTCTGCTGACTCGGCAGAATAAACTGCAGGGTCAACTCGGACTACTGGAATGGAAAAGACAAAGTGAAAGATTGAAATGAGATTTGAGAAGCCAGATACAGAATAAACCTCTGAATTGGAGGCCAAACATTACGTTTGATGTTGTCTGAGGTGGATTTAAATCCAGTCCAAATATTCCAGAAATCAGATGGGATGCTGCATATTTCATATTTGTGCGACCCACGTGCAAACTTAAAAAAAATAAAATAAATATTGACTTGTCTTTTAAGTCAAGCAAATTCCATTTACTGGTTTTTGGCTTCTCACAATTGAGAAGCCAAAATGGTTTGCAAATCCCACGATGCGCTGGCGACACGTTCGGGGTGCATCCTGCCTCTCTCCCACAGCGAGCTGCGATAGGCTCCGGCGGAAAGAAGAAGGGAGACATACAGAGTTGAGGGAACTATAGGGGGATAAAGCCGATGAGTCATACGATGAAGTTACGGGAAAACGGTGGTTGAGGCTAGACTAAGTACAGAAGCGAGTATTTGTGAGCAGTGAGGTTCTCCTTGGGAGTGACCAGGTTGGATTAGAGATGAGACAAAAAGAGGGACAGTGAAGGTTAGACGTTTTGGAGACGAGGTCAGAGAGACCAGACTTTGATGGTTTGGACATGTCCAGAGGAGAGACAGGGACTATATCGGTAGAAGGATGCTGAGGATGGAACTGCCAGGGAACAGGGCTAGAGGACGACCCAGGAGAAGATACATGGACGTAGTGAGGGAGGACAGGAGAGTGGCTGGTGTTGGGGAGGACGATGCAAAGGACAGGGTGAAGTGGGGAACGTTGATTTGCTGTGGCGACCCCTCAGGGGACAAGAAGAAGGTACAGCAGTAGTAGCTGAAAAGCTCTGGATCTAGATCCAGAACAATCCACCATTACTGAAAGTGTGCTTTTTGTGAATAACTTCTAAACTCATAATGACATCAATGTGAATCTAATTTCTAAAGGTTTGTTTTCATAGTTAAGGAATCTAAAAATAAAGATAAAATAAACGCAGGGCCATTATTTTTGGTGTAAATCTCAATATAGGGAGACTGAGGTGCTCGGCGGAGGTCTGCGTTCTCCGAGTGTGTTTTACAGTCCCTGTGTGTGCGTGTGTGTGTGTGTGTGTGTCTCCAGTCGACCACGTTGTCCCCGAGCTTGGCGTCAGCCTCGTCTCGGCCTTCGACCAGTGGCGGGAATGGGCCGACAGCAAGTCCTGCTGCGACTACTCGCTGCACGTCGACGTCACCGAGTGGCACAAAGGCACTCAGGAGGAGATGGAGGCGCTTGTGAAGGACCACGGTGCGACCCCGCCCTGCACAGAGTCACACTTGTATGAGAGGCTGCCATGATAGACGCAAACAGCATGACTCGGGGCTCTGCTGGTGTGGACGCGTGACTATTGGGACCTGAATGCGTCGCTGTCTTGCCCTTCTCGTGTTTTCTTTTGACCCTTTTTGCATTTTTTAGGTGTCAACTCCTTCCTCGTCTACCTGGCTTATAAGGATATTTTCCAGCTGACTGACTCTCAGGTGAGGGGATTTTCTTTTTTTTTTTTGCAGATGTAGATGCCGGGTCAAATTGTTCGTCTTGATTCTTGAGGACGAAACCAGGTGGGACTTGTTTTATTCTACTGTAAAAGTTGTTGTTTTTTGTGTGTGTCTTGCTCTCATGCAACCTCTTCCAGCCTGGCTGCTGGACATTAGTCCAAATCAGAGCTACGAAAGTTACAGCGAGCCAAATGGTCATCGGTGTAACAATAGTTAGATGAGTCAGTCGGATCAGTGTAAATAACAAGCCGGGACTTGTTTACTGCTCCTCCAGCTTATCGTCTTCTCCGGCGTGTGAAGCGGCGATGGCTTTCCGTTGTTGCGTGTGTTTGGCGGCCATGAGGCGAAGAGTCGCTCGACGCGTCGGCGCTAATGAACGATCGGAGAAACGACAACCCTCTCTGAGTGGAAGTCAGCGCTTACATTTCATTTTGGCACAGGAATATTCAGAACTCAGGTTCTTATTCTATATTTAAAGTGAAGACGACTAGATTTTCAAGGAAGAAAAGCAAACCTTTTGACCTTTTGACCTTTTGCCACAGAATCTCCTCTGTTTTCTCTGATTGCGTTGAATATATTTGGTTTCCATAAAATATGTGTGGAGTATTTGTCTGGATATTACAGATAAATATTTACAGATGCTAACTTAAGCATAAACCTTGCACTTAAATGGTGCATTTTTCTCTTAAGAAATGCTTATAATTAGAATTTTCTGTATTTCCATGGCAACAACGATCTCCAGTTAAGAAAATAGAGATGCGGGGTTTTTGAAGCAGCTCTTGTGAACTGTGAATTCCTTTATTCATACATATATATATATACCAGGAATGACGATGTAAAACGTCTTGAACCGTTAAACTCCTGTTTAAATGCTAATGTCAGAATGCTATGCTGCTACGTTTAAGCATATTTAGCATTCTTTCCGACACAATCTTTGTTGTTTAGCATGAAAGCTTTTGCTAACAGCAAACTGCCACTAAAATGAAATTTCGGCATCAAAAATATTTCCAATCATATTCTTTTCATTGTATTTGCGTAAACGCACCATGCAGGCTTGCTTTCTCATCTGATTGAGCCTTGTAAGCTATATAACCTTTCTTTAGCTGCTGATAGGAGCATGTGAGATGCATTCACGCGACGGGTCACGGCTATGCCTTCCTCCTCGCCGCAGGTTTACGAGGTGTTCAGCGTGATCCGTGACCTGGGAGCCATCGCTCAGGTGCACGCCGAGAACGGAGACATCGTGGCTGAGGTGCGACGTTTCACTCCTTCACAAATACACGCAATATTCAGCTGGGCGAAGGCCTTAAAAAAACTGCTTTCATTTTTGTGCCGCACAAGATTTAGCATCTCACGTGTACGTGGAAGATTGTGTGTGTGTGTGTGTTTCTTCATCTCTATGCATGTTTGTGTGTTTGCTTTAGGAACAGCGCAGGATCCTGGAGCAGGGGATCACTGGGCCTGAAGGACATGTGCTGAGTCACCCTGAGGAGGTAAGGAAGTATGTTAGACTCCAAAAGGTCTTCTAGACTTCTGCTGAAAAGCTGTTTCATCTTTACGGGACATGATATTAGCTTATGGCCTTTATTGACCGGACTCATTGAAAACTTTTGGGGACGGTTTTCACGAAATCTATGTTTTAACTTTCTCCCTGCAGAAAGTTTCCCTTGCAAGGCCATTACTGCTCAGGTTAATCTGATCCTGACTGTTATCCAAACTGTTTTTTTTTTTAGTTATTGATTCAAAAGCTGGAAAAGAACAAAAGAACAAAAAAAATACCAAAAGCAGACATAGCATGATCCAAAAGGAATCCCAGCGTGTTCTTTTTTTCTTGGAACATCTTGTTTATGTTTGACTCTGGAAAATCACAGTCCTGTCAGCTTATCTCCATTTTTCAGCGGGTGAAAGTGTTTTACCATCGTTTTGTTGCTATTGGAAGAAAAACGTTTTTTTGGGAACATAATGCATCAGGGCGGCTCGGTGGCGCAGTGGTAAGCACTGTTGCCTCACAGCAAGATGGTCGCAGGTTCGTCTCCGGCTTGTGGCCATTCTGTGAGGAGTTTGCATGTTCTCCCCATGTCTGTGTGGGTTCTCTCCGGGTTCTCCGGCTTCCTCCCACCACCAAAGACATGCGGCCTAGGCTGATTGGTGACACTAAACTGCCCGTAGGTGTGAGTGTGTGTGTGGCTGGTTGTCTGTCTCTGTGTTGCCCTGCGATGAACTGGCGGCTTGTCCAGGGTGTCCCCTGCCTCTCGCCCATTGACTGCTGGGATTGGCTCCAGCTTGGCCCGCGACCCGATAGCGGAATAAGCGGTTAGAAAATGAGATGAAATAATGCATCAGTTTGCCATTTTGGGAACCTTCACTTAACTTCACTATTGACTTGTCCCTCGGAGGGCAATTTGACTTTCAGCAGTCATACATACATTCTATTACACATTCAAGGGACATATAAGACATACGCGCTGTGATTGATATCACTCACATGTTCCGTAAATACATCAGTAATACAATCAATATAAATAAATAAATATGAAGCCAGCAGCTGATCTTAGCTCGACTCGAAGACTGGAATCTGGGGAAGTAGTTTATCTGACACTGCCAGTATTTAGAAATCTCAACAAAATTGCAGGATTTCATTGTTTGTTTTTTTAAACTCACATCGCCTCTCATCAGCTTGTAATTTTCCATGCCCAGCCCACAAAGTTTTACATCTTCATTCTTGTGAAAGTACAGTAATAGTGGAAAGGAAGAATGGAAGAAGATCAAACCACCTCCACCTGCTCTCTGATATGAAAGCACGTCTCTTCTCCAGGTGGAGGCTGAGGCTGTGAACCGCTCTGTGACCGTGGCCAATCAGACGAATTGCCCTCTCTATGTCACCAAGGTGATGAGCAAAAGCGCCGCTGATGTCATCGCTCAGGCCAGGAAGAAAGGTGAGACTGACGTGGAGTCATTGCCTCGCCTTGCCCTGACTGTCGGTGCAGCTTTGTGCCGTTAGCTCAGGGTTTGCATCAGAGAACGCTTTGCATTGGTGGTGGCCGCCGTAAATAACAGGATTGAGTTGGTAGGAACCGTGGTCTATGGAGAACCAATCGCTGCCAGCCTGGGGACAGATGGATCCCACTACTGGAGCAAGAACTGGGCCAAGGCAGCTGCCTACGTTACCTCTCCGCCCCTGAGCCCCGACCCAACCACGGCCGACTATCTCAACTCTCTCCTGTCCTGGTAAGAATGTTTGTGTTACAGCCATCTTATTTCTCTGCAGAATGACTACGTTGATGGACATAATGTCCCTTCCTTACTCTTTCTGTACCTTGATTCTGCCCAGTGGTGACCTGCAGGTGACCGGGAGCGCGCACTGCCCCTTCAACACCGCCCAGCGCGCCGTGGGCAAAGACGACTTCAGCCTGATTCCCGAAGGCGTCAACGGCGCCGAGGAGAGGATGTCTGTCATCTGGGATAAATGTGTGGTGCGTCTTCTTCTCCAATGCTAGCATCAGGCTGGAGCTTTTGGCTTTCAGTGAAACGTAACTTTTTGATTATCATGAAAGCCTTCACTGATAGTTCGAGAGAAGGAGATTCTTGATGACTTATTTCAATGCTGAACGTTTCTTCGGGTGCCGCCGACATTTGGTTCATGATAGTCACACAAGAAGTATGCACAGCCGATAGCACGACACAGGAGAAGGCAATGGAGCACAAAGCGTGCGCCAAAAGGACATCACAACACAATACACATAACAGTCAAACGAAAGAATGATTGATTGATGCAGAGATGACCAGCGACAGAATCTGACCTGAGAGCAGCCATTCGATCAGCTTCACTCTCAGCTCTGATCCTTTTCAGGTGACGGGTAAGATGGACGAAAACCAGTTTGTGGCGGTAACCAGCACCAACGCGGCAAAGATTTTCAACCTGTATCCACGCAAGGGCCGCATAGCCGTGGGTTCAGACGCTGACCTGGTGCTGTGGGACCCGGACGCCACAAGGATTATCTCCGCTAAGAGTCACAACTCGGTATCTTCTTCTTCCTCTTCTTCTTCCTGTTTGTCCCATCAGGGCTCGCCACGGCAAATCAACCGTCTCCACTTCACCCTGTCCTTTGCATCGTCCTCCCCAACACCAGCCTCATGTCCTCCCTCACTACGTCCATGTATCGTCTCCTGGGTCGTCCTCTAGCCCTGCTCCCTGGTTATAATAAGACCGAGTCGTCTTAACGCTGAACGTTGAAGCTAATCTGGGCATGGTGGCCATCAGCACCATCTCAGCGTTACGTTTGAGGGGGTGCCAAACTGAGGTGGTATAAATTATTCGTGCCAGACTCTGTTAAAGGCTACATGGTCCTAGTTTTGTAAATGTGAGTCCAACAGGGACCTTTTTATTTTTGCACGACGATGCATCTGTCTTGGTTTTCACACTCTGGTTCTTTCTATCCCTTCTTCCTAGTCTCCTTTCCTCTCTGTTAATGAAGTTCAGTTCATTTTCCCTCCATGTGCAACAGCTTTTCCAGGCAGGGTATCACTGAAATGAACCGTGATTTAACCCCCCCCCCCCCAGACGACGAGGCACAAAAACTATGTGAACGGCGCCGCCCTGGTCCTCGTACTTGCCACAACAAGCTAGAATAGCCTGAAATGAAGAAGCATGCAACACATCTGTGGTGTGGTGGTGAATGAAGCTCTAACGAACGGCTCACAGGGCTAGCAGCGACGGCTATTAGTCCACTTTTCACTGTGAGCAGGGCGGGGCGCTCGCACGCCGTCAAGGGAGTGATGTCATCCTTCAAATCCGTCGGTGGATGGAACACATTGTTTCTGAGTTCAGACTGCTGTGTGTGTGTGTGTGTGTGTGTGTGTGTGTGTGTGCATGCTCTTGGACTCTGTTTGCTCAAGCCTGTCATGTTCTTTGGTTTCCCTTATTTCTGCTGAATCAGAAAATGACAGACTTCTACTCATGGAAGAAGCTGCTCATATGGAGTGTGTGTTCATTGTGTGTGTGTGTGTGTCACAGTACAGCCCAGCAACACTGGTGACCTCATTTAACGCCGTCCACCATGATTGCCATGACCTCAGCCTCAGCTCTGGTAGCTTTTTAAGAAAGAGAAAGTCATTTAGCTTCCAAACTCATTCGTCCCCACCCTGTGCTGTGGACGTAAACCCCAACACCCCCCCCCCCCCCAGAACAACCCACCCCCCCGCCCCCCGGCTTCTCCTTCCTCTTGTCTGACAGCCATGTCCTCTCTCCGCCACATCGGCCGTTGTTCCGCAGCAATCAGCTTGACTCTCAGCGTCGGCGCCATGTGCCAAAGGGATCCCGTTTAACTCTGTGCAAGTCGAATCCGCTAAGCTCCTTTCCTAAGTGCGCTTTAATCCGTGAATATTCTGCCAGTTCTACATGGTGGCATCCTGTGAGCACAGACTGGAGGTTACTCAGATAAACTCTCAAAGCGATTTTGGTAAATATGTGAATTAAAGCCCTGCCAGATACAGCATTTGCGCTACAGGGAGGTTATGATTGTGGGGGGGGGGGGGGGGGGGGTTAGGGTTCCCAGCGAATTGGAATGTCAGGATATGTTGCCGTTGGTTACGATACTTTGCGACACATTGTGATATGATGTTAGACATTTAAACAAAATGCACAGGTGAGGCTGTAGCTATAATTACTGATCCCACCGGAATCTTTACTAACTCATGCACCTGACTTCCTTTTCATTTATGCCGTTGCTCTCCTCTGCAGACTGCGGAATACAATATCTTTGAAGGCATGGAGGTGCGCGGCGGACCGCTGGTGGTGATCAGCCAGGGCAAGATGGTCCTGGAGGACGGGAACCTCCACGCCACTGAGGGCTCAGGGCGCTACGTGGCCAGAAAACCTTTCCCTGACTACGTCTACAAGAGGATAAAAGCTCGCAGCAGGGTACAGCGGCACTTTCAGCCCTTGTGTGGTCGGGGGAGGGGGGGGGGGGGGCAGCCATAGAGTCGGTCATGAAGCCCACATCAATACTGAGCATAATGAGTGATGGCGGCAGAAATGTCAAAGGGCGATGCAGCTGCAGATCGGCCTCTCAGGCGAGTGTTACCCGGTTTGATTCCACTGCCCTGACTGTTGCCCCCCGCTTCCTCCATGCAGCTGGCTGAGCTGAGAGGCGTGCCCAGAGGACTGTACGATGGGCCGGTCTGCGAGGTGTCAGGCACACCCAAAGCCATGACTCCTGCATCCTCTGCTAAAACCTCCCCGGCCAAACAACCCAGCCAGCCCGCCCGTAATCTACATCAGTCTGGCTTCAGCCTATCCGGTCAGTGCGGCTATATAATGTATAATGTTTTATACATCTGCGTCGCTACTCTATTAAATGAGTGGCTCTGTACTGCGGGGGGGGGGGGGGGGGTTACTGAATAAACTCTTTATTTAGCATTTTTGGAGTCTTCTAAACGCAATCATTTATAACCAACTCTCCATTTGGTCGGACAGGTGCTCAGATTGATGACAACATTCCTCGCAGGAACACCCAGCGCATTGTGGCGCCACCCGGGGGCAGGGCCAACATCACCACCCTGGGTTAGACGTCTGCCCTTGGCTCCTAAGGAGGAACTGAAGATCTGGGGGCGGGGGGGTCGAGAGCCGTGTCGTTGACATCAGGAGCTAAACCCTCAGCGGTTCCAGACGGGGCCACCCAACACCTCCTCGGTTGCTGATTTTCATGCACCCACTCTCCACCTCCTTAAACCCCGACCCTAAAGGACACGGTTAGAAATGAAAAAGCAAACACACTCTTTATTTAAGCACTTTTGACTGCATCGTTCTGTTAACTACTAGCCCCCCCCCCCCCCAGCGCTGAATCCTGTTGATGTTCGATTTACTGTCATTGAATGAAACTAAACTGAAGTCACAAAATGAAGAAAGGATCATTTTCATAAATGTATTCTCATTTTGGGTGCAGTGTAAATGCGCTCGAGGTACAAAGTCAGCGTTTTTATTTCTCTCCTCATGCAGACCACAAGTCTTCATTTCTTCAGCTGAGAATGGTCCAATTCATCCGCTTCACTTTTCCGGTACATCCCCATCCATCAAACGCTACTATCAATATCTCACTGATTATTTGCACTGAGGACGGCCTTAAGATTGAAAGAAATGAAAATGAATTGGGGTTGGAGGGTCGTAGCCGTAGTCTCTCCTTTCATGTTTTCCCCACATGTGGCTTTTTGTTTCGGTACATGAGTGAAAATCCATATTGCATGTTTGGCAGCTGCCTCAGCCTGCGAGTCCTGCAGAGCAGACGAAGCACTAGCCGGTAGTAGTGAATAGAGCTTCATGCCTCGTCTCTGAGCATTAGCGCACCGCGAAGTGCAGGAAGTGAAGATAAGATTAGCGGCGGGAAGAGAAGGCTCAAACGTTCCTCGCCCGATTCTCCATCAACGCCGTTCTTTCGGCGGTGCAGGGAAGGCGTCGCTCACGATGCAGCGACATCTTTTCCAGGTCACTCTGCATTCCCATGAATTGTAAATATACGTTCATCGCCAACCTGTGCATTTATATATGATGATGATGATTCTCCTCCTACACATGTGACCGTTTTATACTCATTGAAACCTCTCTCTCCTTTCTTTCGACCTTTTATGTGCCTGAACCCACAGAAGTTGTACTGATAGTTTTTTTCCTCTTCTTCTTGTTTTCTTATCGTTATCGAGGTAAGTGAAGGATGTAAGATGTAAAATAGCCCGGATGAACCGATTCAAAGGTGCCAGATTTTGAGCTTTCATCGGGCCTATTCCGACGGTAGAGCCTCTGTAAAGAAGAGAAACGCTCGATATCTTGAAATGTTCTAATGTTTTAGAGTTTTTAACTTGTCGGATGTTTTTTTTTAATAGTATCCGTCTGTAACTTGGTTGCCTGAGGGCTGAGCACTTGATTTACGCTTGAAAGTAGACATGAGCTAACGCGCTTATTGCTAGTGCAGTGTTGATGTGCAAGGGATGGGACACGAGCAGCAGGCGATTGTACAGCACCCCCCCCAACGATGTTAACATCAGGCCATGCAGCACACTCTTCTGTTCTTCCCCCCCCCACCCCCCCACCCCCTTCTTCTCCCATGTTCTGGGTTTCATTAAGCCAAACAGCTCATTTCCTGTTGGTTCCTATGTCAGCGATGTCTTGGCCACCATCTGCCGGCAGCCATCTTTCAACGCCGGGCCTCAGGGCAATGCTGGACGTGGACGCGGCCAGAATCCACGCTGGAAATTAGAAAGAACCTCCGGCCCACGCATCACAAGCCTTTCACGAGGTCTAACCCTAGTCGTACTTTTAGCTTTCCTCCTCCTCTTCCTCTCTCTCTCTCTCTCTATATATATATAGCTCATTGCTACTACACCAAAGCCAAATGGGTGAAAACCCTCAAACCCTCACACAATTCCGCTCTCAGTTCTCGTATTTTCCGAGTCACTCCTATTCAGCGTGTCTTTTTTCTTCTTCTTGCATTCATTCTCCCCCCTCCCTCCCTGCTTCATTTTTTTGTTTCTGGCTGTTGCCCCGACGACAGACTCATTCTGCTTTTTATTTGTCATGGCAACCCATCCTGACCTGGTGCTATTAGAACGACGTTGCGCCTACACACACACACACACACACACACACACACAGCCGTTGCTGTGAGGCAGCAGCCATACTGAAAGAATTGGCTTGCATATTAAAAACCAGCTGCCAGAGCTGGCATCCTGAACGTGTCCCATGCCTCCTAGATTTACACACACGCTCGCTCACACACACACATACTCCTTTAATGCTTGGATGCTTTTCTATGCCATATTATGCTAACGATATACGAGTGATATGTACGTACGCAACACGCTGCAGAGGAGCTTCTCCGTCCTGAGCTCGCTGTTCAACAACGTCTTGTCCCATAAACCTTTAGCTCCCTTTTGTGAGCCCCCCCCCCCCCCCCCCCCTCTGTGAACGTGAAACTGTGTGATGGTATTTGTCTTGGTGGCTGTGGGGTTTCTGGAATGCTTGCTCACGATGGGAAATGTGTCAAATCTCAATAAAAAAAAATGTACTCATAAAAAGAATGAAACGTTCCTTTTTTTTAAAATTTCATGTAAGAATCTGCGTGAAAGTAAATACACAGACAAAACATGTCGGCTCCACACGGAGGATTTCTATAGTGAAGGGACTCAAATCAACCTGTCGCTTTCTAAGAAGACTTTTTGCTTTGGATGACGAGAAACATTAGATAAGATACTCGCGTCACGTACGGACTGATCAGTATTTCTTGGAAATGCAACGCAGGCCTCGGCTTTAGTGTTGTTCTACGTACAAATGAACACCCACGCCTTTATGTGGCTGCATCAGTGGATGTTTGCTCCAGTTTTCCACAGTCTGATGAAGGAAAGCACCATCAGCTCAGCTCGCATACATTAATTCATCATGCACATCCTATAGGAACATCATAAAAGCCACATCCAAGCCAGAACTAATCACGTCAGGTGGATGAAAAAGTAATCTGACAGGAACTTCATCAGAAATTCTAGTGGGCTCGACATAATCCTAAAAACAGCCTCCCTTCTGAGGGATTCTTGATGTCGAGCTCAATCAAACATGGAAAAAAGGATATAAAGAGTAGCTCGGAAGGATGTGGGTGTTTTCAGAGGTGTTGTTTAGCGCTTTGCAAGAAGTCTGCATTAAATTGCTAACAAGCATCTCGTTTCAGAACCGTTGATCACTGGAGGCATTGCTGCGAAAGGTATAAGCAAAACTCTTTAAATTTTCTGATTCATGGTTTCCACCTCTGGATCCTGGTGGCTGAGTGTTAACACTGACATCTCAGCATCAGGATGTCCAGTCTGGAACTTCATAACATGTGCAGAAGCATGTTCTTTCTGTGTTCAGCGTTTGACAGTGCAGCATTGAGGATGCGTCTGGCGTTCTGTTAGCCCTGCATTGTGCTCAGTGCATGCTGGACTCTTCTCCTGCTGGATGGGGTAAACAGATGCCGGTACCACTCCACCATCGGATCCTCTTAGATTTGCGCGTGTGTTCCGTGTCCGGCCACTAGGGGGCAGTGCTGCCATCTTCTCTCCTCCTCTGCCCAGTCTGGTGGGATTTCCTTACAGGTTTACGGTAAATCTCACGCTGTTTTCATTATGAACCAACCATATTAGCGAATTAACTGGCTAAATAGTAAAATGCATGAATGAATTAAAGTCATGTTCGTGTTAGATTAACACATTAAGATGTGAGTAATGCTCAACCTACAAGAGGCATACATTCCGGTAAAAAAATAAATAAAAAAGAGGTAATTTCCCGCACTGCAATGAATTTAAACATTTAAAACGGAGCCACGTGGAATAAAGCAAAAAATAATAAATGACATTTTTCATCAAATTAATTAATTTGTTCGAACCTTGTATTTTAATTAGATCTGCCTGAATTCTCAACCATTAAATAATAAATTAGATGCATATTGTGAATTTTATCAGGCATATTCAGGAAGCCCAGTTTCCACCATGTTGGACGTTGTTCCTTCCTGTCCTTGATGTCGCCTCATATCAAGTCTGTCATGTCTTTCACACAGCAGGGCGCACATCAAGTCCAAACGCTTTTCTCCCACAGATTCAGATTCCTTCTGACTCATTTTCCGTGCCCACTTTTTCTGGTCATTGGGGGGGGGGGGGGGGGCACAATCTCTGGCGGGGACCCATGCAAGTATTCCCACCTTCAGAGCTATGGGTAGCGTAGATAACATCATTTAGATGGAGCCGCAGGGGTAAACCCAGACAGGCTGAGGGAGGTCAGGCAATCTCGACACGGTGAGGCTCCCGTCTGCTCATCTTTGAAGGAGACAGATTACCTTCTATCACCTGCTGCAGCTATCTGAATCACGGAGCTTCATGATGGATGAGCAAATGCAGGTAGAAGCTTTTCTCAGTCTGGACGTGTCGTTCAGCGGGTTTAGGTCATGGAGAGACTTGAGTTCATGGTTCGAGTAATCGTCCAACTTAAAATAAAGGCGCTTGTAAAATGTGTGGTTTGGGAATTGCTGATTAATTAGCTGCCTTTGTTTAATGCGGTTAATTGTTATTTTGAAATAATTGAATTACTATTTTTGGTCTGTATATCAATCTGAAGATGTTCTGATGAATATGCCTGAATAGAATTACTGAATAGAAGACTCCGCCTTGCACTGACTCAACAAATGAAGCCGCTGAGTCATTTTCCGGTAAAAAAATAAATAAAAAAGAGGTAATTTCCCGCACTGCAATGAATTTAAACATTTAAAACGGAGCCACGTGGAATAAAGCAAAAAATAATAAATGACATTTTTCATCAAATTAATTAATTTGTTCGAACCTTGTATTTTAATTAGATCTGCCTGAATTCTCAACCATTAAATAATAAATTAGATGCATATTGTGAATTTTATCAGGCATATTCAGGAAGCCCAGTTTCCACCATGTTGGACGTTGTTCCTTCCTGTCCTTGATGTCGCCTCATATCAAGTCTGTCATGTCTTTCACACAGCAGGGCGCACATCAAGTCCAAACGCTTTTCTCCCACAGATTCAGATTCCTTCTGACTCATTTTCCGTGCCCACTTTTTCTGGTCATTGGGGGGGGGGGGGGGGGGCACAATCTCTGGCGGGGACCCATGCAAGTATTCCCACCTTCAGAGCTATGGGTAGCGTAGATAACATCATTTAGATGGAGCCGCAGGGGTAAACCCAGACAGGCTGAGGGAGGTCAGGCAATCTCGACACGGTGAGGCTCCCGTCTGCTCATCTTTGAAGGAGACAGATTACCTTCTATCACCTGCTGCAGCTATCTGAATCACGGAGCTTCATGATGGATGAGCAAATGCAGGTAGAAGCTTTTCTCAGTCTGGACGTGTCGTTCAGCGGGTTTAGGTCATGGAGAGACTTGAGTTCATGGTTCGAGTAATCGTCCAACTTAAAATAAAGGCGCTTGTAAAATGTGTGGTTTGGGAATTGCTGATTAATTAGCTGCCTTTGTTTAATGCGGTTAATTGTTATTTTGAAATAATTGAATTACTATTTTTGGTCTGTATATCAATCTGAAGATGTTCTGATGAATATGCCTGAATAGAATTACTGAATAGAAGACTCCGCCTTGCATTGACTCAACAAATGAAGCCGCTGAGTCATTCTCACTCATTTTATTTTGGCATATATGCCGTATATACAGGTTTTTGTTTTTCCACGTCGCTGCTGTCTAATCCAAGAAACTATCCAAAGCATGCTGTGTGTGTGTGGAAATGTTTATTTAAAACCTTTACTCCAAAGTAGGAATAAAGAATTCAGGAACCTCCAAGTCCCATTTAATTCCAGCCGGGAGTCAAGAATGTGCCACATCTTGTATTAAACACATTACAAGTCAATTAAACGGAACATAGTTAAACAACACATGCAACCTTGTTAATGCTGGGAGTCGCAATTGCCAGTAGATCCCCTCATTTGCATACAGACGCATTATGCTGCCAAACGCAGAGGCATTTGGCTCCTGGACTTCGTTACAGGGAGCGCTTCTAAGAAATGTCAAATTGATGCCGCTCAGTATTTTGGAAGGAACCCAAGCGAAACCTCTCAGAGGAAGTTTTAAACGAGTCTCGACAGTTTGATATTTAACACAGACTGTATTTCATTCTAGGAACGAGGCCTTTCAGACTTCCTCCCCTCGCTTGTCGCCTGCTTTACTCTCTGATCGACAATGTTATTAATCACAATCGCTGTTTGGAATGAATCACTGAGTCGACTGATCGGGTTCGACAGCACACACACACAGACACACACACACACACACACACTCTGCCTGGATCCATTTATCGCGGCAGCGCCTGAGCAGCTGCTGCAACTCTTTGAATCCCACGATGCTTAACTGAGAGACAAACGTGAAACAGGGATGTGATGCATTGATTTATTTATCCATACATAATAGTGACGCTGATGGGCGCAGACGTCGCAGGGCTGGAATCCATGCGCGCACACACTAACAAAGCAGCTCAACCTACAACGCAGATGTGCACGCGCATGGACGAACTCAAACGCACTTGGGCACGGATGTACAGCACGCATAGAAGAAAGGGCTTGATGATTCTCCCACTGATTCCGTCTAATGAATTATGACTTTTCAAGGTTCCTGTTTACCTTTTGGAAGCCAGCAGAAAGAAGAGCTGGTGGATTCTAAAATGTGCTTGTGCGAACTCGTCGAATCTGCAGCACGATAGTCAAAATTATTAAAGTAAAATAACTCATTTGCACCTCGAACTGATATTAGATAAACCGAGCAGCCTCGAAATTATAACCACTTGCTTAATATTTTGCAGGTCCACCTTCTGCTGCTGAAAACAGCCCTGACCCTTGGAGGCCTGGACGCCTCCAGACCATCCAACGGATCTAGCGCATCCGACAGATGCTTGATTGGGCCGAGATCTGGGAAATTTAAAGGCCAAGTCAGCTCCTCAAACTTCTTGTTGTGTTCGTCGAACCATTTTTTGCTTTGCGGCAGGGAGCATTATCCTGCTGAAAGAGGTCGCTGCCGTCACTGTTTAGAGTGGGCTGTTCCACAGCGCGAAACTGGACGGTCATTGGATAAATGCGGGGCTTTGTCCCGCCCATCAGCGTCTCTGGGGCATGATGATTGGACGATCTGTCCGAGGCAGACTCTTTGATTGACAGTGAATTAAGCGAATTCACTGTCAATCAAGAATTTGCTCCCAAACGAACCGAGTCCTCTTGGTGCAGTGTGAAAAGCACCCGTCTTTATTCATGCTTGAACCGCAAATAAGTCTCCAGCCACTAGGTGGCAGCAGTGCTAAAACTAATCAACAGGCCGCCTGCTAACGAGGTAGAAGAAGTGACGGTAACATTTTCTCTGTTTCGAGAATCACACAGACGGGGCGGTCTTCTTTAAATGTTTCAAATCGAGTTAATCAACTGAACGTGGACATTGTAAGTTGTTGCAGATGTTATCTCTGCTCATTTCACGTCTGTGTTTTGATAATCAGGCGATTGTCTCAACGATGCTGGCGCACAGCGACTTATTACAGGGATGGCAAATTGTGTTAAAGTTAAAGTTAACTTTAACAAGTTAAAATTGTGTTGAATGCATTCATATAAAACAGACAAATGCAGCGAAGTAAGGTTAATTGCGTTTTCTTTGTTTTTCTTAAAATGGTCAAACTGATGCAGTTGACTGTTTGAAATGTTTCAGGGTTATAGACTTAATAAAAAAAAATTGTCTTCTGATAGATAATATGTTCAGGGAAATTAAATCCAAATGTTATGCACTTTTCAGACGTCGTCCTTTGGAACGAGCGCATTACGTCGCGGCGGCTGAGACGACTTCCTGCTGCACAACCTCAGGTGACTGTAAAAACGATGAATCATTCGTCACATGTTTGTGAAAGGAATTACTTATAGTCGTGTTTTTGTTGGAAGTTTTTTTTATTTTTATTAATTGTGAAATAAGAGAAGCTTTTTTTTTCTGCTACTTGATTAAAACGAGTGAAAGTGGGGTTTGTCCGCCGTGGCGTTCCACGAGGCATAATTCAATCTAGCGCGATGAAAGCAAGCCTCTGTAAAGCTGTCGCTTTTTGTCGTGGCGAGATGGAGCTGCTTTAATTCACTGAGTGCGCCTGATGCAAATGAGCGTCTCCGTTCTGGCACAAGTCTATTTTCAACACCATCTGCAAATGTAAATATATTTCGATGAGGCGACGCTGTGTTTTTTCAATAGTTTCTACATCTTGCACGTCACAAATGTGGTCACACACGTTAAGGCGACAGCTACATTGTCTGTAAATAAAAAGTCAACCTTAAATGGAAGGTTTAAAACCTAATAAACTGTTTATTCAGTCAACAAGGAGTCAAAAAGATAATTAAAAGAGAAAAATACGCCAACCCTGCAAAACCGTGGGGGCTTTTTTGGCATCTTTTGACTCATTATTTTGGTTTTGATGGCACCTAAAGGCGCTCACACCTTTTCAATTATTTAACACGAGAAGCCAAACAGCGAAAAAGCATTTCATTTATAGGCTCCTGCCTGCTTCTAACCGGCGGCCACACCCAATGGCAGAAGACAAACACGCTTTGCACGTGACTTTCGCAGCGCCGATTGTTTCTGGGACTGATGAGTATCTCGGCCCCCTTCAGGGATTTGGTGCAATTTGCAGAAACGCGACTGCGTTGAAGACATCTTACGAAGCCTTTTCAATCCAAACGCCTTGATCTCCCTGCCGAGCACAGCTACTCATCCCGACTAACTCGGCTTCCGCACTTGTGTCTTTTTGGGGGGGTGTTTCTTAATGCGTATTCAGATTCTTCTACTCGTATGTGCAGCTCAGCCGCGGCTGTCGAGTGTCTTTGATCTAACCTCAGTCTGCTGAGGAGTCAAATCAGAGGACATCTCAGAGGAGTTTAAATACGCATGCAACAGTTGTGACGATCGCCCTGAGGCAACCTGAAGTTCCTCCGTTGACTGACGGTGTCTAAATCACACAGCCTCTCCAGGAATGCTGAGAGAAAGACGCAAGACCTTGGCTGATCCGTGACGGCAGGGTTTCTGCGGCGGCGGCGTTTGATTCGCTGAGAAGCACCACGCCTTCAGCAGGCTCTCGCGCTGCGTCCGAGCCACCTGCTCCCGACCACCGGCCGACGCCGACGATGAGCTTGGCATCTTGCGGCGACCCCAGGAGGAAGCGGCGCCACAGCTTTGGGCTGAGAGAACGGACGGACGCGACGTCGGGCCGATGCTGGTGGAATGGGCAGCCCCGGTTCTCAGGCAGCGGCCGCGAAGCACATTGCGGAAGGCCTTCTTGAACTCCTGGCTGAAGCAAGGGTAGATAATGGGGTTGATGCAGCTGTTGAGGTAACCCAGCCAGAAGGTGATCTTAAAGACGGTTTCAGAAGGCTTACAGGAGGGGAAGATGGATCCTATAGAGAACACGCACAAACGGACAAAAATGAAAATCTGAGATGAATACACCTCCAATATGACGCTTCACAGACCCGCAGCCACTCAGCCTCTACCCTTTCATCAAAATACATCCTGCTTTCCATCCGCCAAGTTCTGTTGAAATTTGTTGAATAATTCTTTTCAGTCCATCCAAGCAACCCAGCAAACAAGGATGTAACTCGAAGCATTAATCCTAATCCTACTCAGATTAGCGGATTTTCATAGATACATACAATCATATATTATATAAATGACCAGTCAATCACATGACATAATATTCCACCAGCTTCGTTTAAACCTGGGAGGGAGGGGGGGGGGGGGGCTTTCAAACTATTCCAAATCATTCCAGAGAAGACAGAAAAAATATTCTCCTTTATTGGTGTGGAAAAAAAAGAAAGAAAAGTTGTTAAAAACAACATTTTGTTTAGTTTTATGATAATAGTCCTTCACAACAGTTTGATTGAGCTGCCATTGATGAACGTCAGTCTCTTTGTTCCAAATCTCTCCTGCTGTTAAGACCACTCCAAGTGCTTTGGGCAAAAAAACAAAAACAAAAACAGGCTTTTCAGCTGCTTGGAGGAAATACCAACAGAAAATATGCAGAATGTTGTCAACCCACGGCCCATCGTCACCTTCGAGCTCCAATGAGCGCGGCACTGAGAGCCACGGCGGTCCGTCTCTATTGAAATGCAACCCCCCCCCCCCACGACCAGCTCCTCGGGAAGCTGCAGGGTGACTGAGGAGGCCTTCCAGCATTACAGCACATTAAGCCTCATGCTTGTTATCTCTAATAGCTTTCATGGCAATAGTTTGCCTCGTTCCATTTCATAGCACAGCCCATTCGGCTCCAGCGTACTGCTTTATTTGGTCTATTTGTTTGCTTGTAATTGGATTTTTGTGTGTGTGTGTGTGTGTGGGGGGGGGGGGGGGGGTTCCCATAGGAAGAACTCAAAACAGTAGAGTCAAGACACGGCGGCTGAAGGTCTTTCCTGATGTGTTCAAAGAGCAGAACGTAGCACAAAGCGACATTATGCAACAGTTTCAGGCCTCGGCAGCTTTTCAATCACAGTCGTTTCTGCTGCAGTGCTGAACCACTGGAGGCTGGCTGCGGGCTGCGGGCTGCGAGCTGCGGGCTGTGAGCTGCGAGCTGCGGGCTGCGGGCTGCGAGCTGCGGGCTGTGAGCTGCGGGCTGCGGGCTGCGGGCTGCGGGCTGCGAGCTGCGGGCTGCGGGCTGCGGGCTGCGAGCTGCGAGCTGCGGGCTGCGGGCTGCGAGCTGCGGGCTGCGGGCTGCGGGCTGCGGGCTGCGAGCTGCGGGCTGCGAGCTGCGGGCTGCGAGCTGCGAGCTGCGGGCTGCGGGCTGCGAGCTGCGGGCTGCGAGCTGCGAGCTGCGGGCTGCGGGCTGCGGGCTGCGGGCTGCGAGCTGCGGGCTGCGGGCTGCGGGCTGCGAGCTGCGGGCTGCGGGCTGCGGGCTGCATGCGCTAAAGAACGATCTAGACTCGAGGCTACGTTTAATCATGACAGGGATACAGCTCCTAAGATTACAACGTTAGCTCTTGTGCTTTTCTACAAGACAGATTGCTGCGGGATGCAGACCCCCCCCCATGGCCACCATGAAGGCTGATGCTTTTTAGCATCAACCATTGCATTTGGTGCAGATATCCTTCGTGTCCAGCCAATGAATCCGCATGACTTTGATGATGTCACTGACCATTAAGTGATTTTTCTCCATCGCCCTTGAGACAATTAATAGGCAGTCTGAGATCTGGGGTTTGGACCAAGATCCCGTCCAATCCAAATCCACAATATATATATATATATATAAATATCTCTCTATATATGCTGCACTGCTTTGTGATTAATGTTATTCAATTTTTCATGTCCAATCAGATGTGGAGTCAAATCTTAAAGTGAGACAGATTCATTGGAGACAAATGAAGTAAAAAATCTGCTGATTATGAAGAATATAGAAGGAATCTTACATTACGTTCTTCCCACAAGCGTTTCAGTCAGTCTCGTATTTAACTTTTGATAAGAAATATTTTACTTAAAAAGCATAAAAATGGCAAACGTCTTCTCCATAAATGGTAGATTTTGGTTCTCTGAATTTCAATCGCGTGCCACCAATCATCTGTAAAGAAATTGGAACTGATAGACATGGCCAATCATTTAAGGACGATTTCTAAAAACGCAGCGTCTACTCTAAACTGTCGTGGTGAAACGGTCGGTTTGTCATGCAGCAACCCCTCCGTGCAGGTTTCGATTCCACGAGGAGATTTCAATACTGTCGTTATTAACAAAGAACAAAGACAACGCATTATTGATTATCCAGATGTGCTCCGTCTATGTTTCCTCCCTCCTTAAATAAGATTTCAGCCCATGTCGGGGTAATAATCTCACCATCTGTGACCTGCGAGGTAATTGCTGCCAGACTGCTACCGCTAATTACACAGACATTCACTGATCTCAGGCAGGCAAAGTTATTTCAGAAGCAATTAAGATCGAAGATTAGCCTTGACAGCGGTTGTTTTATTTCGACGGCGTTCTTACATTTCTGATAACATCACTGTTATCACCTTCTGTGACAGAGCTTAATTTATTTAATAGAATGTGAAATAAATGTCTACTGGACATTCATCCTGATATATTTTTTTAATTACGTTCATGTTGACAGCGCTGTTAGACGCTTGCCGCTGAAGCCTTCTTCGCGAGATCAGTCTAATTTCTGCCGGAAGCATTTTTATATTTGTGTGTAAATGTTAGTATTTAATTAACATTAGGTAATGCCTGGATAATTTAAAACAGTTTTTAAAGCCAGAGAACGTGACGTTATTTCTTCGATCAATCGATCAATCACTGCAAGGCTCACTGATGCAGGAGATACTTCGCAGCGAGAGCGAAGTATGACGAGAGCTGCGAAGTATACCTGCATCAGCTGCATCAGCTGGAGCGATGATATCGCTTCGTAGCTGCTGGGTGCTGAAATAGGCATCGCTTTTGCTTTATTGAATCTAAAGGTGAAGATATGTCATATCATGCTTCTGCTGCTGCTGTAAGCACAAATCATTGTAAAGTAAAGGCTTAAGAAGACAGTCAGAGTTCAGGCAACAAGTTGAATATCTTTTGAATCTCCGGCAAAAAAAAAGGATATTTCTCAGGACCAAATGTTGCAATGAACCTATGACGACATCAGACTCTTTATTTGGTAGGTTTCTGGGGATGTTGCCTTAGCTTTGTGACCAAATATTGTACTTATTTTAGAAGAACATGCACACATTTTGGGTTTCGTCAATGTTGAAAATGAAAGCGGTACCTACCGATGGGTAAAACCAGGAAAAACGGGAGCCAACACAGAACGAAGCACCCGACAACGATGCCAAGGGTCTTGGCTGCCTTCTCTTCTTGTGAGAACTTCAGCATCTTGCGCAGGGAAAACGTGGCGCTTTTATGCCTTGCAGGGATTTCATTGTCCTCCTGCTTTTCCACCTGAGCAGCATTTCCTCTGTGCATCCTCAGCGTTACCCCCTCCGTCTCCAAGCCGTCTCCTTCACTTCCCTTCCTCAGGGTTTTTGTCTCTCTCTTTGCCACAGTGTAAACCCTGCAGTACATGGCCAGGATGACGGCCAGGGGTATATAGAAGGAGCCCAATGCTGAGAACACAGCGTAGCCGGGCTCCTCTGTTATTCGGCACACCGTTTCATCTTCTGGCTCTGGTTCCTTCCAACCGAAAAGAGGCCCCACGGATATGGCTGCCGAAAGCCCCCAGAGAGCAGCCACCGCGGTGAGGCCTCGCCTCCCCGTAGCTATGGCTGGGTAGCGCAACGGGTAACTGACGGCCAGATAGCGGTCGATGGAGATCACGCACAGACTGAGGATGGAGGCAGTGCAGCAGAGGACATCCAGGGCAGCCCAAACGCTGCAGAAGGACCGGCCAAACACCCATCTGCCGAGAGCCTCGGACGTGACGGAGAAGGGAAGCACGGCGGAGCTGAGCAGAAGGTCCGCTGCCGCCAGGTTGGCGATGAAATAGTGTGTAACGGAGCGCCAGTGGTTGTGGAAAAGCACGGAGAGGATCACCAGGATGTTGCCAAGGATCCCGAACACAAGGAACAACATTAACACCAGCCCCAGAACCAGCGCCTTGGCCACATTCACCTCCGGGTAGGTGGAGGAGCTGCAGTTGGGACAGAGCTCTGCTGCGGAGGAAGCGCTCACGTTCTCAGTGGGAATCATTGCCAGCTGTAATCGCGCTCATCTGATCCGTACTCGCTGCAGCTTCGGTGACTCGTCTTTTCTCCTGCTCCTCCCGCGGACAAGCGGCTTTCCTGCGGCACACCTCGCCCCAAAGATTCATCTGTAGATGAAGTGACTTCTTGCCAAAACTCGCCCAGTTGTGTATTTGGCGCGGGATCCTTGGCAGGAAGTCGGACGGGGAGAAGCAAACACCACCGGGCAGTTTGCGTATTTTCAGTCCCACACAGCTTCGTGCAAAACGACAAACACGCTTCGAGAGGCAGTTGCCGATGGATTCCGGGTCTTCGTGCTCGGCCACGCGGAAAGATTTAATGCAGGAAGCCTGTTAGAACCAGAAAAGAGAGAAAGTATTTTGAACAACTCCTCCGCAGCTTTCCTGAAAACCCCAAACAGGATCATTACCGCTTGCAGTTCCGTCGCTGAGAACATTGCAACAAGCAAAATGTGACAGATAAAATGAAAAGCCATTACGGGCATTGTTAAAGCCAAAGTAATCATCGTGCGGGAAGCCGTGATTAACGGGCGAAGACATCATTGAGCAGCCTCCTTTCCAGAAGAACAGGCTCTCAATTTGGAAATTATTCGCCCTCATTACAGACACATTAAGGGAAACAGAGGTTATGGTTGAATGAACTAAGTGGCATTCACAAATTCTCTTTCATCCCAGAAAACCAAAAAAAAAGCATTACGGCCCACTTGCCTCTGCAAACAGAAAGCTGGCAAGCATGAAACATCCCATTATTAATATCAAATCTTTGTTTATGCTTTACTTCACCAGGCAAAATATCTATTTCCAGTGATTGCGAGGAGGAAAAATTGAGTTTTCACTCAGGAGGAGAGTCGGGCTCATAATAGAAGCCCCCCCCCTCCCAAAAAAGACACACAACTTGATTATATATGATCAAGAACTAGAGGGGTAACAACAAGGACATCGCAGGGGCAGGAATAATCCTAAAGGAAGGTGGGGGGGGGGGGCATCTCGGTCACGAGGAGAAAACTAGCCAGGGCATCAAATAAATGAAAGAGAGGAAGATTGGAAGGAAGGGATTCTTTTTTTTTTTTTTTCTTATCTTTTTTTCTATTTTTTTTACCTTGTAGAAGGAAGGGATTCTGTGAGGAGCAGACATGAATGGGAAGCCTTGATGGCTCCTTTGCAGGTCTAGAGCCTGAAAGCTGGGCTCTAACTCAATTGCAGGATGACAGCCTTGAGGAGTGAACTCCATTACTGTGGCAATAGTCCCGCCCAGCAGCACTCTCGGCATACGTGTGAGAGATCTGGGATGTCACCGAGTGAGATAAACACCGACGAGGACGAAGCGAGCGTAGCAGCAGCTGGAGATAAAGGCCTCCGGGAGCATTCGCGCCCATCACAGGTTCGAGCCCGAGCCCGACACATCCCACCATAAGGTCGAGCAGAATCTACCATGTGGACGCTGGGATCGGTAGCCAGCCGAGGAATGGGAATGGAAAAGCAGAAACGGGGCAGTGAATAAACAATTGGGGTGAAGCGCGGCGATATTTAGAAGACATTTGTTGTTGTAATGAGATTTCTCGGCGTGCTGAAGAGCCGACAAAAGAAAATGCTCCCATCCCAGCTGCGTTAAAGGACTAGTGTTACTGTGGAAAAAAACATGAAGCAGGAAATGGATTTGAATTGAAATGAGGCAAAACGGGAGAAAGAAATATTAAACGAAGGTCAAACAATGTCAAACAGAACCCATTCCCCGCAGTGCTGTGCAGTTCCGTCTCCGGGCAGCGCCGTCGCCATCTTTGTTTGCCCTACGCTCTCTCTAATGCTCAACGCTCCCCAGCGAGAACTGATCAAAGATGTGTTAAACGACCGAGTGCGCACCAGTTCCACGTGTTGCACCAGTGCATCGCTCTGCCCTTGGAGAGAGCCTCCCCAGACGATTGGACGGATTATCCGAGGTAACTGAGCTAACGCAGCCTGGCCATGAGCATGTTTAATCACAGCGGCCGCTTTGCATGCGAAGGACATCATTATTCCCTCAACAGTAATGTGCACACTAACACATTATCTTCCTGGCGGCGCTTCTGTGCAGCAGATCAGGCCCGTCCTTAGACTGATTTAAGACTGTTTCTCCAGCCTGCTCACCTGCAACAGGTGAGATTTACGATACCTCTTGTGCACAAGGGCAGGAGAGACGGGTGGATTCATGTGTTGACCTATTATTATTGATGAAGGCGTCACGACTTCACTGAATTACGTCACGACTTTGAAGCAGACAAGGATTTCCTCCACGCGCGTAGAGACCTAAAGTGTTCTGTCTTCGTTCTTATCGTCTCTGAGGACAGACGGCTTCGTGTGTTCAAGTTTAACGAGGCAAAATAGCTCGTGATAAGTTTTGACTTAGAACATTTTCTTGTTCATATTTATTCCAAACAGTCCTTCAGGAGGAGGACGCTTCTTTGAATCAAGAGCCTTTACAATCATTCATAAGTTCCTTTATTGTTCTTTATTATCAGTGAGTCTATTTATAATCTGCGCTCTCATGCTAACGTGCTCTACCTGTTGATCTTATTTATGCACTTTTGAGACATATGCTATAAATCAAAACAGAACATCAGGCTGATCCATCGCTCAGACTGTGAAAGAGAAACTGTAAGATGATGAGACTTACCTCCGATTTTAAAAGCGGGTCCCTGAACGCAGCATGCGGTGTTTTTTTTTTCTTTTTCCCCCTCCGCAGACCGTGCGGGGCAGCTTCCCCTGAACGCCGCCATCCTCACGCGTCCTGCGGTGACAGAAAGTCACTGTGGACCGCCCGACCTGATGCTCCCAGACTCCGCCCCCTGCCAGTGGCGCATACCTTGTATTTAGGAGCGTCACGTGACATGCTTAGGCGTTTATTTATGCGCTTATTTACTTTTTTTTTTTTTTTACGCATGCAACCTAACAAGATGAACAATAATATCAACTTGTGTTTTTTACATAATTAATACTTAATTAGTAATTTGTAAAGATAAATTGCATAATTTTCGATTTTAATATAAAAAAAATAATACAGTGTATTACCATCATCTGTTTTAGGTATACACTGAAATATTCATTCATTCATTTTTCTGAACTGTTTTCTCCGTTACCGGGTCACGGGTCGTGCTGGAGCCCATCCCAGCCGTCAAAGGGCAAGAGGCGGGGCACACCCTGGACAAGCCGCCAGTTCATTGCAGGGCCACATATAGAAAGCACTGAAATATGCTGCTGCTGCTGCAAAAAAGCAACATATGTATTAAAAAAGCAACAATATATTTTGTTACACCTAAGGTGTAACAAAATATTGTTTGTTTAAATTCCCTTTCCAGCGTTAATGAGTGAAAGGCTCCAGTGAATATTGTGTATTTAAAACTACAGCAGAGGACATCAAATTTGGAGAATGAAGACAACCTCACCAAAATGCACTTGGAACTGATATTTGACGGACAGTGAAAAATCCTCCAACCTGTATAATTATTATTAATAGTGTAGCTACAGGCTGATGTATGTGATTCTGCTGTGCCATTGAGAAAAGCTGTCATATTAGCATTAAACACACACCAGCGTGAGCGGAGCCATTACTGTGACTGGCACATTCCTTACTGTGAGAAGACACACAGTTTAGTGTGAAGATGAGACATTGATCTATTGCTGTCGTAAATACTTCCCAGAGCTTCTGTCTCAAGTGACAGATCCGACCAGTTTTTATAAATCCGATCATTACAATTTGATTTTCATGACGGCGTCCAGCTCCAGCAACAATGTTAAAACTTAAAGACGACAGCATCTATGGGTCATTCAAACACAAAATGGTTTTTCGTTTGTTGCTTTTTTCCCCTGACACGCCTCTGAGGACAGAATAATGGCTGGAATAGGTTGTCAATGTGACCCTGTGAAAGGATTTAACTTTCTACAAAGCATCAATAATACATTCTTCAATTATGCATAATTTAAAAGAAAACTTGCTACTCTAGGTCGATATTTATGCGCAGAGAATAGCCAACAATCCAGTGGAATCACTTTGATGCAATTGGCAGACCACTCTTTAACCCCCCCCAATGTGATAAATCCACTTTTACATTACTCAAGTGCAACTTTCATTACCAACAATACACCAAAGTGTAAATGTTAGAAGGATTGTGGTAATAAGCTGTGAGCACTTGGACACCCAAAAAAAGTAATATTGTTGAATACATTACTCCAAAGGCTGCAGGCGTTCATCTGTTATCACAACTCCGCTCTTCATTAAAGGCTTCCTGGCTGCAGAGGAATGCCTCACATGCAGCCATGAGGGCATTAGTCAGATCCACAGCTGATCTTCATTTCTAAAATGTGGTTTGCTTGCCAGCGTTCATCCCAAAGGCGACAGACGAGCCTCAGGCTGACACAATTTGAAGTTCTTTCCGATTTGGCAAACGGGGACGCGGCCAGGTTAAAGGAAGGAGGGGACCTATGCTTAAACTGCTGCCATAAATTTGGAAGCACGTTGTCAAGAGGACTTTTAGTCGGTCGGATGATGGCTGATAATGTGCGATCCCAGAGGCCGAAGGGAACGGCGTCCTTAAACATTGCAGGGAGACACCATATATACCGAGACAGAGTCTGACCGTGGTTGGGAGAACTCCATCAGCAAAGCATCAAGAATTACAAACAGCCAGTTTGTTCTCTCGGGCTATTGTTTCAGTTATTTCCGGTTTCCGCGGCGGCTCTGTGACCTGATCGCAGGTGGTGTCTCGGATACTACTGAAGGCCCCAGCAGCAGTATTCTCTTTGAGTATTTTTATTTTTTCACTTTAATACCCTGGTGACGCATTCATCATCTTCAAAAGACAGAGTTGTCTCACAAGCCTGCCGCCGCTGGGTGCTCTGACATATAGCGCGGGGATCGTTCTCGTCTATGAGTTTATGGTTCGCTGTTGTCTCAAAACAAGAAGGTTCCGGGTTCGATTCCTTTCTGTGCACTGGAGTTTGTATTTTCTCCCCGCGTTTGTGTGGGTTCCATCCGGGTTTTCCGGCTTCTTCCCACCTCTAAAAACTTGCAACTCAGGCGACTTGGTCACTCCAAATTGTCTGTAGGTGTGGGTGCGAGCGTGAATGGTGGCTTATCTTTCATGTCACCCCACAATAATGAGCTGGTGTCTCATCCGGGGTGTACCCTGCCTCTCGCCGGTAGTCAGCTGGGAGAGGTTTCCAGCGGACCCGTGCAAGGCGGATAAGCGGCCATAGACAACAGATTTGAAATGTTTGTTGTATAAAGGAGGTGGTATTTAATAAGTTATCTTCCTCCCTCTCCTTTTCAAGCACGATATAATGACTTCTTTGCTATTTTTTGTGTACATGACATTTGGTGTTTGTTTTGGACATATTTATTGATTTTCTTTTGCCGAAATATGGTTTCTTGTACACGAAAAGGTATTATTTATTTTATTTTTTATTTTTATTCTGCTTGAAATAAACTAAACTAAACTAAACTAGACGAGACGATTCACCGAGAAGATGAAGGATGGAGAAGCAGAGGAAATTTTCCATGCTGAAAATGTTTCTTATAGGTTTAGCACACCCACATAAGAGTCACTTTGCTGAGTGCTCGAGACACTGAACTGAAGACAATAAACAGAAACTGCTTATTTATATTCACCCCATGAAAACTGCAGCTGATCCCAGTGCCCCCCAGAGAGTGTTGAGGAACGTAGCAGCTACCAGGATGTGGTGATGCACTTTTTATGTTGGCGTACTTAGCAGGGGCTGAGCAGGATAATATATGTGCAACTTCTCCTTAACTGCATGATGTAAACCATGCACTTTATTTGCACAAGTTAAGTTCCGAGGAGTCTTTAAATTGCATTTCATTGTTCCGGTTTTTCTGTGTTGAGGTCAGACACTCGTGGACCGGAGAGGAAAAGTGACAGTTTTGCTTTCAAGCGTGACAAATGGGCCAAAGGTTTCAATTTTCCAGTCAGATGTCTCAGAATTGCACGGATGGATTGGTGCATTTATTTGAGAATACTTGCAGAGCCACATCATATCAGCATCAAATATTTGATATGCAATGCTCTCAATATAAATCCATGGCCAATGAATTCTACCATTAGGAATCAGAACCACGTTGGCATCATTTATAGTTTGATAATCACTCAAGAAACACAATATAAAAAATATGCTTGTTTCTGGATCCTAACCAATGATTATGATATGTTCTACAGCACAGGCCGAATCCAGAATCTCTTCTGGATCATCACCAAAATGTAATCTTCCGTTTCTGGTAACATTCCCAACATTGCCTGAAAATGTCGTCAATATCCGTCCTTAAATGTTTGAGTTATCAGCCAGCCAGACAAACAAACTCTGGCAAAAACAGGATGGCTGTGTCTCAGTTGGTAGAGTGGGTCGTCCAGTGATCAGAAAGTAGGTGGTTTGAATCCCAGCTCTGACTGTCCACATGTCAAAGTGTCCTTGGGCAAGACACTGAACCACAAATTGCTCCCAGTGGGTCTGGCAGCAGTCGCCCACTGGAGTATGAATGGGTGAATGTGAGGCCTCATGTAAAGCGCTTTGAGCACCGCTGAGGTGGAAAAACCGCTATACAAGTGCAGTCCATTTACTTCATTGGCAGAGCCCCCCCCCCCCCCCCCCATCCTTCCACTGAATGAGTAAGAAACATATCCAGAGAATGCAGCCTCTACTTGGTAAATGAAATGCATTTATTTATTATCAGCTTCAGCTCGTTTCATGCTAAATTATTCATGGGAGGTAAAGGCTTGGCCTCGTGAGATTACTGCGACTAATTGTTCATCCAGACTCCTGCTTAACCGCAGGAGCGAGACTGGCTGAACATCAGCAGCCCGGATGATTCCCTTAATGAGAAAAGGAGGCATGACATTCAGAAACAAGTTACAGGACTCTCTAATGCAAATGACCTCAGTGATAATGGCCATCTATCTGTCTATCCGTCTGTCTGTCTACCAACCTACCTACAGAGATTATGCATGTGACTTTGGAGTTTAACTGAAGCTGGGATTGTGGAGCTGCAGCTGATGATAAATCCATATGCAGCATATTGCATATTGTCTAACAGCTCTGATGTTATTTTTTTTGTATTTTTTCCTATATGAGTCAGTCTTTAAACTCTTCCTGCTGATGGCTGTGGAAAGAGAGAGTGATGCTGCAGCCTCACTACATTCTGCAGTGAATCATTACAGTTTTCCTCAGTCGCTTTGGTGCTTTTCTCACATCACTATGAACATTTGCACAGCAGTTAGTGCATTTCTCAAGACAATTAGTGCAATCTGCAAAACCTAGTGGGTAGCCTGCAAAAGCACGTCACTTGCTCAAAATGGATAGTCCATTCTTCAAGTGAGTACAAGACACTGAATATGTACATTTCACATTTCTACTGTCTGTGCTCTTTGCAATTCTACAGCATTGTGCAAAAGAAAAATATGCTACAGTCACAGATATAGAACAACCATAAGAAACACCTTTTTGGTAGAGCTGTGCACAAATGCGAAGAATATAACAGTACACATTGTAACTAGGTGGGTAAATCATTCTGAAACATCCAGACGTTCCTGTCTGTCTGGCCACATATTTTCATTTACATCACAACGGATATAATTCGTTGCCATGCAGCGAGGAAAGAATCTCCTGGAGTGGCGGATCCACCCTCTCTGCATGACACTGCTGTGATGTCATCACGTGCTGCAGGAAGAAAAGAATCAACTTTGCTTGACAGAATTTGATAACTAGTTCTACAATTTTGTATGTAATGAATGAAGCAATGAAATGAAGACTATTCAGCATCCATAAGTGTAGTTCATTTTGACTGGCATGACATGAGCGAACGATCATGTTGTCAATTGTACAAAGCAAATTATGCAAGTCCAAAAGCATTTGCAATGTGTTCAGAGGAAGGAGAAATTGATACTATGGCGTGCACAAATGACTAAATGTTGTGGAGATCGAACGAAAGCGACAGAGAAAAATGGTAAATGATGTGATAGTTTAGAATCGGTGCGACTCCTTTTTAGTTTTTTGCCTCTTTGATCTCATTGTTTTGGTTTTGGATCAACTGAACAAATATTTGGCAATTAGTTGGAGTCTTGTTTTCTTCAATCACACCCTTAACCATCAGCGAACTAATAAGAGATTCAAATCCATCCATGTTCTTCCACTTTTCCTCTTCGCGGGTCATGGGAGTCGCTGAAGCCTATCCCAGCTTGCTATAGGCGAGAGGCGGGGTGCACCCCGGATGTGTCGCCAGCGCATCGCAGGGCCACACAAAGTAAGCCCACCTTTGCAGCCTTGACATTTCATGTTTTCATGCGCGATATTCTGACTGAAATGTCGCACGCCTGCACGAATCGCTGCAACAACAATTCGCATTAGCATGACCATTTTCCCAGCATGCTCGGCTAACTGTTTAATACGTCATCTAGCTGTCACACAGCAGCAGCAGCTTGAGGTCTGATAGCTGAGCGTGGCAACTGATATTCATCTTTGTGCAGCCTTTTGATTCCGAGGTTTGCTTTTAATAATAAGCCCAGATGCACTTCAATCCATCAAATGCACGACACACTGCAGAAACAACAAGGTCGAGGTTTCAAAGAAATGACGTCAACTCTAATTTGATTTCCTGTGCAGGGAATGGCTCTGCAGAGATGTCGGTGGATGGCCGGGATGCCAGGGGGACTTGTTCAGGGGGAAAAATAAGATATGTGGGGTCCAATTAATCATGGAATGCACTTAGAGATGGGCAAAGGGAATTTGAAAGGAGCACTTTTGTTTCATTAACTTATAAAGCCTCGGGGGGGGGGGGGGGGGGGGTGACAGAAAATCAGGATGGATACATCAACAGTTGGGACAAAAAAGGAACAAATAAAAATAACAAATAGCTAAAATAAACAGAATGGCAGCCCTTGACATGTAACTGATGGCAGGCTGAGCCAACTAGAGGGATGCTCGATTAACTCCTGCCAATAGAGCAGCTGCTGCGTTTCACATTGGAAGTTTCATTCAGAGATTTTACAATCCCTCCATCCATTTTCTCTAACCACATTTCACAAGCTTGCAGGTGAGCTGGAGGAGCCTATCCCAGCGGACACTGGACCAGGTTCAAGTACGCCCTTGAACAGGTTGAAATTCATCACAGGGCTGATACATTTTGAGAAATTAAACAAATATTGCTCACTTCCACTCACATGGGTGATTTAGAACAATCAATTCATCTACGTGGGCATGTTTTAGATGGAAGGGAGGGATTTGAACCCATAACCTTCCTGAAATGGGCCTGCACTGCGTTATTATTATTATTCTGACACCTTTGGAGGGGTTCAGCACCCAGAAGTCGCAGCGTGCAGAGTTTTACACTGTTGCTCTATGCAAGGCCAAAACAAACACATGGAAAAGGATTGAACTGACAACATTCTGGCACACAAAACTTTATTCATTTCACCATTTGGTCCTCCTCATGTTTGTGTAGCGCTGTAGACTTTACAGAAATCTGGGACCAATCTCCCAGCTCGTAGCAGCCGCTGTAATGAAACCGACAAAGACCCCAGACCAGCGGGTGGAAGTGGACGGCTGTTTTTAACTTAGAGGACTAACGCGCTTGTATCTTTGTTTCTGTTGGGCCTATTTAAGTTTACCGTTTTCTGAATGCTTCTCTCTCTCTCTCTCTCTCTCCTTCCATCTACCTCTCTTTTATGTTATGTAGACAGCCGCAAACAATCACATTCATTCATCTTCATCTTCTTGATATCTACATGATAATACATTTATTGATTCACAGCTAATATCAGCCATCATCTTATCCTTCAAAAATCCGCAACAATATGACACAAATTAAAAGATTCCTTGTGGAGTTCTAGCTAACCTTGTACTGAGCTCAAGTAGATATTTTTCTGAAAGTGCATTGCCATTTTATTTGAAAGGTATTGGCAAGCATTACTGAATAAAGGGGAGTGAAAAGGATGTTTAACAAAAAGAGTCAAACAAATACAAGTGCGATATCTTTATACCCCTCTGGACCTTCAGTGTCAGATCTTGGTATGAAATCAAATTACAAATATTTTGTGATTACCAAAAAGTATTTCTTCAATAAGAAAATGTTTTAATGAAAATGAAATTGCATTGCACAGAAATCTCACACTTGACTTGAAGGTCCCATATTATGAATGTCTTTTTCCCAATTTTCTAGACTGTTATGGATGGTTTGGGTCATTATCAAACCAAAAACAGCTCAATAAACCATCAAGTCACCTACTGAAACGCGCCTGGCAGAAATCTTTGTTAATGTGACGTCACATTGTTAGAACGTGCACAAGATGTGTGTGCACATGCACGCACATTCATTGTGTGCACGCAGCTGTGCATTGAACTTAGTTTCATTTCGTTTTCATTAGGCCCGAGCGCCTATTCTAGGCGTAAGGGGCTATTGCTTTTGCAACGCAGAAGATGACAAGTTGACGAGCGCAGCTCGTCAACTCTCGACAAAGTTGACGAGCGCAGCTCGTCAACCCTCGACAAAGTTGACGAGCGCAGCTCGTCAACCCTCGGCATCCAACACACTCACGCACACACACACCGACACTCAACAGCACACACACACACCGACACTAAACAACACAAACGCACACACACAGAGATCCACAAACACGAGTTGACGAGCGCAGCGAGTCAACTCGTGTTTGTAACTGTCTTCCGATGGTTGACGAGCGCAGCGAGTCAACCATCGGGCGACCAACACACCCACGCCCACACCCACGACACTCAACAGCACACACACACACACCCCGACACTAAACAACACAGACACACAGACACACACCACACACACAAACACGAGTTGACGAGCGAAGCTCGTCAACTCGTGTTTGTGTGCCCCCACAGACGCGTAGCCCTCGTCGAGACCATTCCGAAAATGTATTTTGTGTAGAAATCGCACACTCAGAAAAAAAGTTATATTGTTTTTGCAAAAATTCTTTATTAGGCCCGAGCGCCTATTCTAGGCGTAAGGGGCTATTGCTTTTGCAACGCAGAAGACGACAAGTTGACGAGCGCAGCTCGTCAACTCTCGACAAAGTTGACGAGCGCAGCTCGTCAACCCTCGACAAAGTTGACGAGCGCAGCTCGTCAACCCTCGGCATCCAACACACTCACGCACACACACACCGACACTCAACAGCACACACACACACACACACCGACACTCAACAACACACACGCACACACACAGACATCGACAAACACAGTTGACGAGCGCAGCGAGTCAACTGTGTTTGTAACTGTCTTCCGATGGTTGACGAGCGCAGCGAGTCAACCATCGGGCGACCAACACACCCACGCCCACACCCACGACACTCAACAGCACACACACACACACCCCGACACTGAACAACACAGACACACAGACACACAGACACACAGACACACACACAAACACGAGTTGACGAGCGCAGCGAGTCAACTCGTGTTTGTGTGTGTCTGTGTGCCCCCACAGACGCGTGGCCTTCGTCGAGACCATTCCGAAAATGTATTTTGTGTAAAAATCGCATACTCAGAAAAAAAGTTATATTGTTTTTGCAAAAATTCTTTCTTCTTTATTCTTCTTCTTTGTTCTGCTGTTTAAACGGCAATTTGACCCCCTGAACATGCTCGAAAACTCACCAAACTTTGAACCAAGCTCAGAACCGGCGAAAAATTAATTATTTTATGTGTTTTGAAATTGGGCATGAAAAAGTGGCGCGCTAGCGCCACCTACAAAAATCACAATGCATTGTGCCTATGGGGGGTCCGACGCCAACTTTGTCGGACAGCCACGAAATTCGGTACACACATGCGTCAAGTCAGGGCAAAAAAAAAAAAGTATTATGGCCACGCCCCCAGACACACAGGAAGGCGGCCATATTGGATATAATTTTAAAAACTGCTGAGTCAGCGTTTGCACACACACACACTCCAATCCAAACCAAATTTTAAACACTTATTGACCCTTCCTACCTGGACACTTTAAAAGGGAAACTTTGACAATCAGCCTTACAGCGCCCCCTAGAGAACGATAACAAAAATTGAATGGGAATTAAAAAAACACTTTGCCAGAAATGATTGAAACTTACCAGAAAAGTCCCTCATGTGGTCCCGATCAAAAAACACAATCGTAACCACGTTGTTGTTTTTACGGTGTTGCCGTGGCGATGGCAACCCCTCCTATGGGGAGGGGTCCGACGCCAACTTTGTCGGACAGCCACGAAATTCGGTACAGACATGCGTCATGTCAGGGCAAAAAAAAAATGTATTGTGGCCACGCCCCCAGACACACAGGAAGGCGGCCATATTGGATTGAAACTCCTGACGGCAGATGGCCATATAATCCAAATAACGATTTGACTAAACTGTGAGCTACTCATGCAGCTCAAATCTAAACACTTGCGAAGCACTCAGGACAAAAGCGGCGTGCGTCGGCGGGTCAGCTCAACGGCCTGTCGGCCGGCGAGGGCCTACAACGCCGCTTGCGGCTTTAATTCTTTTTCTTTTTCTTTTTCTTTTTCTTTTTCTTCTTTGTTCTGCTGTTTAAACGGCAATTTGACCCCCTGAACATGCTCGAAAACTCACCAAACTTTGAACCAAGCTCAGAACCGGCGAAAAATTAATTATTTTATGTGTTTTAAAATTGGGCATGAAAAAGTGGCGCGCTAGCGCCACCTACAAAAATCACAATGCATTGTGCCTATGGGGGGTCCGACGCCAACATTGTCGGACAGCCACGAAATTCGGTACACACATGCGTCAAGTCAGGGCAAAAAAAAAAAAATATTATGGCCACGCCCCCAAACACACAGGAAGGCGGCCATATTGGATATAATTTTAAAAACTGCAGAGTCAGCGTTTGCACACACACACACTCCAATCCAAACCAAATTTTAAACACTTATTGACCCTTTCTACCTGGACACTTTAAAAGGGAAACTTTGACAATCAGCCTTACAGCGCCCCCTAGAGAACGATAACAAAAATTGAAAGGGAATTAAAAAAATACTTTGCCAGAAATGATTGAAATTTACCAGAAAAGTCCCTCATGTGGTACCGATCAAAAAACACAATCGTAACCATGTTGTTGTTTTTACGGTGTTGCCGTGGCGATGGCAACCCCTCCTATGGGGAGCGGTCCGACGCCAACTTTGTCGGACAGCCACGAAATTCGGTACAGACATGCGTCATGTCAGGGCAAAAAAAAAAGTATTATGGCCACGCCCCCAGACACACAGGAAGGCGGCCATATTGGATTGAAACTCCTGATGGCAGATGGCCATATAATCCAAATAACGATTTGACTGAACTGTGAGCTACTCATGCAGCTCAAATCTAAACACTTGCGAAGCACTCAGGACAAAAGCGGCGTGCGTCGGCGGGTCAGCTCAACGGCCTGTCGGCCGGCGAGGGCCTACAACGCCGCTTGCGGCTTTAATTTCTATACTTATTGGTTCAACAAAAAAAAGAGAGAAAGAGATCAAAGTTTCTATAATTTTCCAGAAAGTAATATGTCAAATTGAATTTGATCACGTGTTCAAACGTTGCCTCAGATGCCATAAAGTCTCTAGTTCGAATCTCTAAAAAGCAAAAAACACCTGAAAAACTACAATGATTGTAAAACCTTTGGGTCAGTCAGAGTCGTAATGATCAGCTGCGAACTAAACCAGGCGGGACAGGAAGTGGTCAACGAGCGCGAGACCGTATGATCGAACAAGAAGCAGTGCGCATGCGCGATATGTGCTAATAAGGAAGTTGTAGATTTCCATCAAAGTCAACAACGAAGGTTTGTTGACGACGTTCACGATGCGACGGTCTGCACTAAAGTATTTACGCTGCTAATATAACTCATCCTCGATTTAAGGTAGGAGATGAACGAGCTGGTTTATTTATTGTTTCGTTAGCTTTGGAAGCTAATCCCGCTGCTAATTACGTTGAGGTGCGTTGAACAGTCGACGTGGATACGTTTAGCTTGTCACGCAATATCACGCATCGTCACCGTTTGCGACATAAAAGTTTCAGCTACATAATATAATAAGTCACGGAGGCTAACGTTACTCAGCAGTAATCAGCTATAGTCCGTCATGCAAATGGAGGCTTGACATTTTGCAGTAAAGTGCTTTATGAAGACACATATGAAAGCTAAAGTATCTTAAGTTCATGTATTAACATTAATGTTAATGTTCTATTCCTTTTATTGAGGAGAACACAAACAGAAAAACCTGTTTTGATGGAATGACTTCAGACGCGTTTTTCTTTGTGCTCTGGGAAGGATGTCCTGCTCTTCACTGCTCAGTTCTGTTTCCACTAGCTTTAGTCTCATATTCTAACATGAGAAGATCATACAAGCTCAACAGCATGAAGGGTTCTGTTGCTTGCCTTTGAATGCGTGTATTATTTTGGATAACAGAGGGACATCCAGAAATGGTCTTGCTAAATCTACAGTGCTCCCACGCTGCTCAGACAGCTACAACCTGCAGCTTTCCTCATCAAAGAGGGTTTGCCTTGATTTCATGTGACGGCTGCTAGCTTCTGAAAGCTCTTCCATTCTCAGTCCAAGCAGTAACATCAGTTTTTATTCATGGCTTTAGCGTCCCATGGGGGGGGACAAGCACATCAATCCATATAATAAAAATGTCATGAATAAAAAGAAATATACGATTACACACGCAGCCACACTTCTGTGTGTGTATCAATACCAGTAATGTGTTTATTTGATAATCAGTCTTTAAGAATGCTGGATTTTGTATGAGAAATACAAAAAATATTACGAACATCTTCTAGCCGAGAAAGATTAAGGCAAATTCCCCTCAGCAGAAACGGTGATAAATGACTTCTTTCCCTGCTGTGCCTTCAGACGGTGCTTCAAGGGTGGGAAAAAGAGCGGCTTCAGTCGCTCCTAATGCCTACTTCTAAATCTCCCAATTTAAACAGACGCTCTTCATCTCGCCCTTATTTAAACTGTGAAAACCCAAGTGGAAATTTCTGTCAGTTGTGCTGACTTAAGGTCTTACATCTCCAAGAAGAGTTCGTACTGCTGAACTATAAAGAGGGGATGGAATCGTTCTGCTCGCTCACCACTTACGAGGTGTGCCGTATTATTATTCCTTCCGTGAAAGGGGAGTATAGAATAAAGTCTGTCCACAAAACCTTCCCAAAAGAATGTAGTGAACTGTCATATGCTTTGTAGAGACATCAAAGGAGTGCATGTCATGATTGATTATCTTCAATTTGCTTCGTTCTACATTTTTAGACGCTCTTGGACTTAAAGGGATCAGATACACCTTTTCCAGTTGTAGAAACATCTGCGTCCCGGGACACACACTTATATCTGATATGTGTTTGTGCAACATTAGAGCCTCAAATAATACATTGGGGGCATTGTCGATGGATTTTTGTGTTTGTGTTTTTTCCAACAGCTCCCTTACCTTAATGAAGGCAGCTCGTGGCAATATGTTGGGGGCAGGAATGTCCAACAACAAGGTGAAGTATTCACGGCTGGCTGCTGACGATGAAGGTTACATAGAGCTACAGGTAAGGCGTGTTTGTCTGTTGATTGATGCTATTACTGCTATCTGATGCCTTCTGTATGGGTTGTAGAGGAGCCTCGCAATCGATAAACGTTTCACTACACAGGCAATTAATCTGGAAATCTGTGATTGTACCAAAATGGATACTAGCATATCCCTGCTAACTACAGCATCTGAAAGCTTTTTCTCTTCTTCTGCAGTTCAAAAAAAGCCCACCAAAGGTCCCATACAAAGCGATCGCACTGGCAGTGTTTCTGTTTCTAATTGGCTCCTTGCTGATAATGTTTGGGGCCCTTCTTCTGTCGGGAACCATCAAAGTGGAGGTGAGTAACGCTAGATGACATGAGCACTTTTGTATTTTGGTTTCTGGGGTTGGTCCGGGTATTTTTCTCACTACTTACCTTTTGTAAATATGCATGTTATTCTCTGAACTTCATTTTTTTGAATTATCAAATATTAAATATTGTCTTAACAAAAAGAGCAACAGGAGTAAAAAAAAATCCTAAATGAGAAATCGGCAGCATCTGTGAACCAGGAACTATCTGATCAAACCTGAGTATTTGGGGGATTTTTAACGGATGCAATGTTCCAGTGCTTGACAGTTTAAAAAAAAGCATTTGCCAAAATAGTGTTGCACTGACATGCAATGAAAGCCAACACAACCTTTCAAATGAAATTTCATCTGACAGTAATCAGAAAAAGCCCAACCTGCTGTTAATCTACCCTTTAAATAACTAACTGAATCGATGCCTTGACATTTTATTCCCTTGCTGCCAGATTCTTTTTTTGTGCTTGAATGCAGTTCATGATTTTGTTATTTCATACCTCGGAGTGCCAATTTTGGTCGAGCTCCGACTGTGGGTTCCATTTCCTTACTTCCTGTCTGTGTGGGCGAGTCTGTGCGTATTATATTTGTAATTATCAGTAGGAGGTAAAAACCAAAGGTTTTTTTCCCTTTCCAATCTGCCCTATTAACGTAGCATTGGAATATTTGAGCTGCTCACTTGCCAATCAGCTCGCCCACCGGAGACGGAAAGAATGTCGGATGACTCTGTTACACGGAAACCTGTGAGCTCGGGGAGGTGAAAGAATTAGTTTCATTCTTTTCTTGTGAAGATGCATCACTTTACGGATGCCCCTGTGTAAAGCTTAGGGTATAAGGCTTTAAATAAAGTTTAAATACCCACATGAAACACGCAGCGATACCCTTGGGATTAGTTCATCTGGCCATCTTTAAAAAAAACTGAGGGTGTAACTCAAGACTGCCATCTGGTGTTGAAATGAAACTCTTCCCTTGCCCTTGATGTTGACTGCTAGTTAGCAGCTATTTATGTACATGAGATGACTGCTTTAAATGAGACGAGACCTCAGACGGATGAAGTCATCCCGTCTGTGTGCCCCCCCCCCCCCCTTTCCATTTACAGGGAGTTTTTCTGCTCTGTCTAGATGAGCACATTAAAGCCTGTTCACCACATGAAGGCATCCCTCTGGCCGAGGACAGAGGTGGGGAGACACGTCGACCCTCATCACTGCTTCTGTTTGTTTCAGCACCCAGACCGCACCATTCCTGTCATCATCATCGGGGTGCTCGTCTTCCTCCCTGGATTTTACCATTTGAGAATCGCCTACTATGCTGCCAAGGGTTACCGGGGTTACTCCTATGATGACATCCCAGATTTTGGCGACTGACACAAACGCCCTCTTCTAAGTCTGATTTTGCGACTCTTGCCTGCTGTTGAGTTTCCTGAATGTTTGTAGCAACTGAAGCCGAACCTTTATGACTCCTGGAATGGAGGCTGGAGACTTTTTAGCATGTGTATGTACATCTTTATGTCTGTCGTGTGCTCGTATTGGGTTTTCTGCACAAAGGCCTGATGAACCTGAGATGTTTTATACGTTCGGCCGGTGAGAGAAAAGCTTTTAAGGTAAATGTATTGACTGCAGGATGTCAGATTCGGACGCGATGGTTGCAGGTGGTGCGAGACATGATAAACAGGAGAGCATTGTTCTGGACTCTGTGTTGATGCTTCTTGTTTACTACTGCTTGAAGACCCATGAGCTGGATGATTGAGGATCTTTGCGCAGCCCTTTCATTGTGTCGCTTAAATATGCATTTGTGACTGGTCGATAAGATATAATGAAAAGCTCTGCGGCTGCGTTTCTCCTAAATGATTGCTACCATCCAAAGATGAATGACCTTGTCAAATACCAAGTATATTTTTGAATATAATGTATTACTTTCTGAAGTATTGCTATTAGTGAACAATCATTATTTTTTATTTATTTTTTTACATTAGAGATTGATGTACATTAAAACCATTTGCTTGACTGAAGAAATAAAATAATTTGAAACTAGTGAAAAACAATTGCACTTGATGAATTAAATCATTTACATACTAAGACACTTGGAAGTTATTCAACTGCCACTGTATATTAGATTTTCTGGCAGAAGTATTTATCAGCTGTTTGAGTGTCAGCTCACGCAATAGCTCGATACGACTGAGGTACAAAATAACGACGCTTCTCACTGACTGAACGTCTCAAAGTTGTTCCAATGGTTTTTTATAATTACTTTAGTTCTGCTATGAGCTGCTGCAAACATGATGCGCATTCACATTATCGTCTGGTTCGTAACCAAAATGTAACATTTCCAACATTTCCTGAATATTTCACCAAGATTTCTTTGTCTTTTTGAGTTATGTTGCTAAGAAACCAAACAGGCAGGCAGGCAGGCAGGCAGGCAGGCAGGCAGGCAGACAGACAGACAGACAGACGGGCAGGCGGAGGTAATGAAAGCATTTTATGTTGGGAAACAAACTGACAACCTGCTGCCTTTAGCTTTTAAAACTGATCATCAGGTTTTTTTGGTTCCTTTTTTTTTTGCGGTTGCAAACAAGTAATTTTTCTTAACCAATAAATCCAATCTACTGCGAGACGAATCAATGTATCGATAAATTACAGACGCACTACACAACACACTCGAGCATAGATGAACACGGAACTCCCTAGTAATTCTATTGATCTCAAATTTAAGACCATTTATGTGACTAAACAGTTTCTCCTGGTCTGCTTGGTCAGGTGAAGGACACCCTCTTGTGGTGACCACTGAACTGGATGCCGTCGGGGGGGGGGGGTGCGCCTCCACAAACACCCTCTCATCAAACATGGCTCGGCTTTAGACCTGGAGAGGCTCCATCGGCTGGTGAGGGAACTTTGTGTGGGTTGAGTCTTTAGAATAAGAGAACAGGCGAGAATAAAGGGAGCGGACAAAGGGGGGGGGGGCAGCGCGTCGCCGCGTCACCTCACCTGAAAAACGAACACCTGTTACCTGCGGCTCTGAATGAAGAGAGCGCGCTCGTGTTTCAGGCCCGCTTCTTGTTAGGCGGGCGGCGCGCACTGGACGCACGGAGTTTGGACGCACGCACGGGAAGAAGGAAGCCGAGCTCCAGTAGAATAAGTTCAAACTCGGCTCTGCATGTTTCTGTCCTTGGCAGGATGAGGATCGATTGTCTGAACTGGTGAGTGATTAATGTCCTTTCACCCCCCCGACGGGGTGCCTCACAATTTAAAACAGCAGCAATGAAGTTTATAAAAGGGGGGTTCACTGTAATGGGGGAAACAACTGATCTGGAATATAGTTGAGGTTGAATTCAGCTTCAGTAACTCCAGACGCAGCGTTAATAATTCATGCTCATTCTCTCTCTCTCTCTCTCTCTCTCTCTCTCATTTACTTTTATTTGTGTTTTACGACCTTTGTAACAGAGTTCTTTCTGACTGAGCATTTGAAACCTTGAGACAACAGTGAGGCCGGAAACGTGAGCTTCGATAAGCAATTTTGTGTCTTTCTCATCACCTTAAATGCACATTTGGGTCTTTAAAAATACAACACTGTAAACTAGTGTCGTGTATAATTATTTGAGGGCCTTTTTCATTCAGCAGAACTTATATTTTACGGTTCCCGGTTCAAAGGGGAGCAGAGTCTGAGCTAATAAGTGTAGCCTGTCCCACTGGCCGACCCAAGATTTCTGGGTCCGCCATTTCCATTTTAGCATGTGAGGCTACAGCACCTCACCTAGAGGCACTTCCTCACTTCCTATCCACTGGAAGGACACAGCCGATGAGTTAAGTGTATATTCTTGAAGAGTGTAAACAGAAGAATCAACTGGATTTTGTTCACGTTTGATTGAAGACATTTCACCTCTCAGTTCTGAGCGACCGGTAGAGAGTTTAGATGTAGTTTCGATACTAACAAAGAAGGGAGCGAAACCACCAAGGCAATCAGACTCCTGGGGAGTCTGATTGCCTTGGTGGTTTCGCTCCCTTCTTTGTTTTCTGCTCCAACAAGAGTATGTACCTAAACGTTCTACCAGTCTCAGCACTGAAGAAGCCTCTTGGGTGAGAGGCGAAACGTCTTCAATCAAACTTGAACAAGTCCTGTTTATTCTTTGTTTTTGCTCTTCAAGAATATACACTGTGTGTAGCATGTTTTATCTACCCTGAAGGCACCCAGGAGTGCACTTTTGCTGCCCCATGTCATTTCAAGCCGTCCAGGGCTTTATCTTATTCGGCACATTTAACCACACCATAGATATTGTACAATTTCCAACCTCACAATCACAATAACAAGAGCCTGATCCAGAATATGAAAACTCATCTCTTTTTGTTTGTCAGGGTTTTACTGAGGCCAGCGTCACTATTTATCTTGCAGATTATAGAAGACATATTCTCATATCGTCCTTCACACGGGTGCATTTACTCATTTCACATCATATTTATGGTTTGATTGTTATAGGTGCCAGATGGATGCACTGGAAATAAATAATAAGTACTATTTTGTAAAGGACAAAGACTGGCCTGACCACTTAAAATATGGATGCTATAAACGCTTCCCTTTTAATACTGGAATTGGAATGAAGTAACTCTTCTAAGCTCATTCTTTATCTGAGTGCAGCCTTCAAAACTCAAAAGCCTGCTGTCATTTTTTAAAACGTCGATTTAATGTGAAAGGAGATTCAGTCGGAATCTCCGCTAATGTAGTTAGCGGAGATCAGTGGGGGCCACGTCCACAAAGTGTCTGCTACAACTAAAAACGATTAAAACCAGAATCGAGGTAAAGCTGGCAGGAGGTTGTCGTCTTCAAAAGTAGCATTCATAACAATGAAAGAAAAGAAACACGTTCTTCATGAGATTCAAGCGCTCTCCTCATCAGAACCTTGTGGGTGGAGTTTGGACAGACCAACTATCACCTGTGTGATTCAAATGTTGCTTCCTGCTGATTGGTGCAGTATGAGGCCCCAACCTTTTTAGTTTAGTCGGGGGGGGGGGGGGTAAGTAAACTGAAATCACACATTGGAAAGGTTTCTGTCGCCTCAGCATACAAAAGTGTGTGTGGTAAGAGGCCGGCACACAAAATAGATTTTCATGATCTTTAGGGTAGATGTCGTTCGGCTTGTCCACTTCTTGCCTCCCTTAGATTCACACTCGCCTCCTGTGCAGGATTTACGGTTTCTAACCCGAGGTGTGGACTCTTTGGCGTGAATCCTAAATTTAATGACTTTCTGCTTTCTGGTAAAAGCAGCATCCTTTTCCATCGTTTGAGTTCGAACGATTCCAGATCCTCTTAAGCTTAACCAGGAATCAGTTCGGTTTTAAGGAGCTACATTTAGCCACAAAAACCAGATGCCTTCATGCGGATATTGTTGAATGTTGCTTTGGATAACAGTACAACGCGCACACTTTGCATAACACCAGCCGTGTGTGTGTGTGTGTGTTTTTAAATAGCCTTTCACGACTTTTCTCAGACCAAAGCAGCTCCACGTCAGATACTGTTTCACTTCATTTGAATTCATCTTCCTGCTATTTGATTTGTAAGAGAGCTTAAACGCCCCGATTCATCCCTTTTGAATCTGTCCCACAGCGAATGGGACAGAGTAAAATTGAACTTGAGTTATTCGGCGTCTTCTTATTGTGATTGGAAGCTTGGGTTGAAATTTGAAAATTGCTCCATAAAGCTGTGCCTGAGCTATGAAAAATGAAAGTGCACACTTTAAAGCGTAGACAAAATAAACTGCAAACCCGGAGACCAGATGAAAAACGGCTGCTTCGGAGGGGGGGGGGGGGGGGGGGATTAAAGTAGGTTGAGTGTCATCGCGGTTGCTCTCAATCAGCACTGTGACGCGACTGTGGCGAGATCGTACAGAAATATGTTCACTTTGTCTTGAGGCTTAGGAGGTTGGAAGCAGAGTCGGTGCGTACCTGTGCCAAAGGCAAACAATCTGTCACTCGCCTCTTTAGCTCTCAGAGGGGGAAATGAAAGGGAAAAGAAAAGGCCTTGATGACGTAAATACTTTATAAGCCATAAAATGATTACACAAGAACAGAATGACGTCATTTGCTTTATTCGTTTACGCAAATATCTGTCGCAAAGGCTGCGGTTTAACATGCTATTTAGCAACAAAGCAAATGTATACAACATTCTTTGTTGTATACATGTGCCAGACATTTTGCCTCACCTGTGCATCAAGCCCTCTGGGAAGTTCATTAATCGGCTCATTGTTTTGTTTTATTTTTTATAATCTGATAACAGACGACTAAGCAAAGCAACAAAAGAGAAAACACCACATAGAGGATTTAAATTTTAATGTGACAAACATAAATGTGAGGTTTAGTCCAAGTCAAGAGGCAAAAATCTTCAAGCACTCAGCTTCCCTTTTAGAGCTGTTTTCTTATGATATTTCTGTTCCTCACAAAAAAAGTCGTGTCAGACCAAGAGCCTGATCATGAAAGATTCAACCCGTCAGACTGTAAATGGTCGAGATGCCACTTCTTTGCTTCGTCTTTCATTGTTAAGTTGAAGCGCTTCTACCCTTTGCATATTTATAATTCATATTTTTGATTTCACGTCTCGTCTCAGGACTCTGTTTTGGTAACCGAGTGTGAAAAGGAATACAACGTCAAACTCTTTCTTGCATTCCATCCGGCTGGAGGACCTCAGCCATCCGTCATTCGGTCGAACACCAATGGTCAATTGCTTTCACATTCTCATTTGGAATGCTGACTTCTTTGCTTTTGTCCCGTCTGACTGCACATCTTGGGAATGGAAGGGCTCTTCTGACAGCAACATGCGATCTGAAGACATTTTCCCCATGTTTTGGAAAACCATAGACCTTTTTTTGTTCTGACAGCTCAGACACTATTTTGCATAATTATAGACTGACGAGACAATGGCTGCTTGTGAATTGTAGAACCGTGATGTCATGACTAGATTTCACCAGCTGCTCGGTCATTTAAGTCACTGACAGCCCCGCCTACTTGCCCGAGCCTATAGCTCCGCCCCCTGCTGCATTAGAACCGCCTGTTGAGCTTGGCTGGGCATGGAGGTGAGTAAAGACGTCACGTGTCCGGTGAAAAAGCAGGGATGACCTGTACCGTGTTAATTCTTGTTATTGGCCGTTGACTTATGAACATGTTAAACATGTTGAACTATGTTTTTGTAGAATGTTTTGACTTTTAGGAGCTTTTTGTCCTCGAATCTGTTGCAAGTTATTTTACATTGAAATAGTCACGAAGTTGCTGCATTTGGGCATTTTGTGTTTTGACACCTTGTTGGTGGTTTAGGTTGTTTTGTTATATTTTCCTGGAGATAGCTATTTTATTAACGACCTCAAACCTTGTCATTTCCTTTTTATTTGTGCTGTGCACTCTATTTTTGGCGAGTGGCTCAAAACAGTGTTTGCACGGTAACCTGTTGCACAAATTGTGTTTGTTTTCAGTAAAATCAGATTGGAACATTGAAATATGTGTGCTGTCAGTTAATAAAAAAAATTGGTATCAGCAGGTCAGGACTTTTTTTAAATCCGTAATCGGCCAGAAGATTGCAATCGGTGCACCCCTAATGATTATTTGTCTGTCTGCACTTGTTTTGGTGAGCTGTGCTGCAGAGGTGTCGTAATAGCACTCAGAATGTGCATCTCAAAGTGGCAAAAATAAAAGCGGATAGGTCACGGACCTTATTGCAAACGGCTTCTTTGAGGAACCATTTACGCCTTTCTAAACTGCCCTGAATCACAAGGTGGATCTGCTAAAAGCCTGAAGCCTGTGTCCATGACAGGGTGGCAATAATAGCATTGTGGGTAACGCTAGTGCCAAGTTTGAAAGTAAAAAGGGAAGTTCTGAATAAGAGGTAATATATATATGAAACTATTTCAGTTCCATCACTTTTTTCTTTTACATTATTCTGTCTATCCCCTTCGAGTTGCATCATATTCTTCTTCCGGTCTTTGACGAGAGCAGACGTTTTTTCCTCTCTGCCTCTCTGCTTGCATTCTTTGTCTCGTCTCGCCTGTCTGCTTGCTGAGCTCTGGTCTACGAAATCATGGAATTGATCACATCTTTTCACCCAAGCATGGGGCTCCGGGGGAGCCCACCTGTCCAGATGGGACCCACGCAGCAGGCTACGCCATGGATCCCTGGGAGAAATGGAGAGTGGTCTTTCTCACGGTCCTATCTGTGGAGGATGTGGAAGATATTTGGCTGTTTGGCCGGCTCTAGTTTCAATGTTGCACTGTAGTTGTACTGTGATGACACTGACAACAAAAGCTTTCCATATTACGAGTTTGATCCCCCCCCCCCCCATTTACTCGCTCTCTGGTTGAAGTAAATGTACACAAACAGCCTTGAAACCACCTAATCCACTGAACGAATGCGCCGTGCTTCCCCAGAGACTGCAGCAGCACGTGTCGCTGTCTGCATCAATGCCTGGGAGTTTATTAAGGGTGCTTTTTGAGAGAAATGGAATCTGATGGAAAATAAATGGCGAGCAGGGTCCCTTGTTTTATTCTTTCAAGTGCAGTCAAGGCAGGTGGGGTGGAGCTGCTGATAAATCTGTTACTGTGGCTCGGTCGCCATCAATCAGCCGGCCCACATTTCTTTCCACGTGTAGATTAAAAATGGCAACTGCGCAGCATTTCAACAGCAACATTTCTATTTCTGTTTGCTGACCATCCTGCAGGAGACGGGCTCCGTTCTTTGGCTTATGTATTAGCGCTTTAAACATTAGCCTGAGACCTGGTGTGTTGCCACGGCTGAGCGTTTTCACCTGCGCAGATCAGTCTGGAAGTTTGTGCTTTGGATTTAATGATAAGAAAAAACGTCTTTTTTTTGTCCCTCTTGCTGTGACGGTAATGACAGATCTTACTTTTTTTAAAATCACTTATCATTTATCATCTTGGCATCTTGTGAGATGTACGAAATAAGTCTTACTTGCACAATAAAAATAGAGATTACATATTTGTAAATCTGTCTGTTGTGTATTAATGAATGTCTAGCTCGGGTTCTTTAATCAATGACACGAGGAACATCATTACTGTGTACTCAAACCTTATATATAGTGAACAAGAGGCAGATGATGAAGAATATCTGAGCATCTGTTCATTTTGTGAGGGAGGAGTTGGTGCATGTGAGTGTGCGTGCTCTTTCTTTCATACTCCCACTGTGGAGAGGAGACTCATCACATCCACAATGACGGAGCTTTACCTTGGCGTGCCAGACTCAATCTGAGCGCTCAATGCTTAATTCAAATGTAATGAGTTCAGGATAAACTCTGCTGCGCTGATTTGCATGAGGCCACATCGTCGACATGAAGGAACCAGGCCTCGCTGTGTGTGACGGGCAGACGCGCCACAGATTGAGGCTCTTCCTGACTTTCGCTATGATTTTGTGGGAAATCTGTGTGTGTGTGTGTGTGCGTGTGCGTTCTCTCTGCTGCTTGCTGACGCATGGGCGTAAAGTGCAGCAGCTGTTGACAGCCTGCGTAATTGTTTTTCAGCGGCTCAGGCTTTGCCCCTGTCACAAAATGAGAGAGCCATTAAAAGCCATATGGATCAGGCCCGTGCTGCTGCTGGGACGGGGGGCCGCTCAAATTCAGGAAGTACAGGGATCAAAGAATGACTGCACAAATCTTGAACCTTTCATCAACTCGCAGGAAAATGAAATTCTGTTTTACGACCCTCAATGTGATTTTTTTTTTTTTTACTACCAGTACAATTTCACTTGGTGTGAGATCGGTTCAGGGTTGGTGACACAAATGCACCACTTGATGCTTTTGCATGTCGTCTTCGTTGAGCTTTGTGTTAGTGCTGGACAAAAGGGATCCTTCGTTACCATATTGAAATAGCCAAACAGCAACTTCCATGTCAGGGAGGGGCCTCATTAATCCCAAGGCCTCATGTCCACATGGCGTTTCTGGCAGGTTGCTGGGGAGGGCTGGAACGAACTGCAACGCTCAACAGCTACGTTCAGCGCCCGATTCCATCTGCCCCGTTAAACAGGCTCAAGCTCGGGGTAGACACGCGGCCACAATAAGCTTCTCTGTTGTCGTGGCTGTAACGATGGCGGTTGACAAGCTCTGCTCTATTTTGTGGTTGGTTGCCGGATCGGAAGCAACAGTGGCGCCCCTCTCGGAGAAGTTCCGGTCTTCAGCTGAAAGCTCAGAGCCGCCTCGCGGGAACGATGCAATGCTTTCTACGCCGCTGCGGCGATGCGGCGATGCGGCGACTAACTGGGAACAATTAGAGAATAAAGAAGCCGACTCTCAGAAAATGACAAAATGGACTTTTGTCTAAATAGTCAGCTGCTTTTTTTTTTTTTTGGGATTGATTGATTGAATTTTGTTTATTTCAAGTGAGTAGAGTAGAGAAATTCGAAATCATACATTTACACTTGAAAAGGAGTTGGAAGAAGAACAAACATATTCAAACACCCCCATTCTCATTATCAATAACTTTACATATTAACATTTTAAACACTAAACTAAAGCTTTCATGTTGTTGTTTAGGGCTGAGGCTTGTTTATGATGGCCGTCAAACAGTCACATGCTTGTTGCTGTCTGCGTATTCGCCGATCAGCTGCAGCATTATAGCCCGATGACTGGTGAACTTATTGATTGCTCCCGGTCTGCAGTTGTTACCGAGCAAACATGGTTGGGATCCTCCTTTTGATGAGACCAGTGATAACGATCTTTATTCTAACAAGGTGAGGCAGGTTTATTTGTGTAGCACGATTCAGTCACGAGGGAAGGTCAAAGTGCTTTTCAATGGCAAAGAAATACATTCAGAGCTTTAAAATTCATTCTAAAGATGATTTAAAGGTAGCCATTAAAATCAGCGCGGCGTGGTGGCGCAGAGGTAGTGCTGGTGTCTCACAGCAAAAAAAGGTCACGCGCTCGAATCCGACCAGCGGCCTTTCTGTGAGGAGTTTGCATGTTCTCCCCGTGACTGTGTGGGTTCTCTCTGGGTTCTCCGGCTTCCTCCCACCACCAAAAACATGCAAATTGTTTTTAAACAAACAATTGTCCATAGGTGTGTGTGTGTGTGTGGATGATTGTCTGTCTGTGTGCGACCACTTGCCCGTAGCTGCTGCTGGGATAGGATCCAGCACGACCCGGTAATGGACAAAGTTCAAATCAGACATTAAAGTCTTTGCACTAAATGACTTTAAGCAACACGAGGGCAATAAAAGTCAAGAACCTCGACTGAGCAACGAACAGACAGAGGAGCTTCCAGTAAACAAACAGGCCTGATTTAAAAGGAGCTGACACTTTGAGCAGACCTCAGGTGTTCAGGAAGCTGGTTCCACAGGTGAGGAGCGTCATGGCTGAATGCTGCTTCACTGGTGTTTTGCTTCTGAGCCTGGGAGCGCATGCTGCACCCGTCCCCGATGACCTGGTGCCTCTGGCTGCTTCATATGGAGCTAATAAGTCCAGGATGTATTTTGTAGACCCAAGAGTAAAATTTTGAGCTCTGTCCTTTGACTTGCCGGCTGCTCTTTCCCACCTGTGTGCGGATCAAGTTCAGGATTTGTGAGTTGAGCAGCAAACCAGTGCAGTGATCTGAGGACCGGTGTAATATGGTCCAGCTTCCTGCGTTCTGGACCAGCTGCAGCTGCGGCTGCTTGATGGATTTCTTACAAAGACGCCATTACAACAGTCTAACCTACTGAAAATGCATGCATGAAGACGCTTCTCTGCCTCCCCCAGGCAGGAAAACTTTTGTTTCTTGTTGTTTTTCAGGTGGTAAAGGCAGACGTAGTAACAGCTTTCAAGCGGTTGTTAAAAGTCAGGTCTGAGTCAATAAAGACGCCACAGTTTCTGGTTGGGTGGGCAACTTTTAGTGACGCTGAGTCGAGGTGAGCGCTGAACTTTGACCTTTCATTTGACAAATAAGTGTGTGAGTGAGAGAGAGAGATAATTTTCTTACAATCCATATGCAAGTATTGCTGCATAAAGTCTGTTTTAAAACCTGTGTAGAAGAAGTAGAAGTAAAAGCTGAGATGTGGTAATAGTACAAGGTATAAATGTAAAGGTAGTAATAATAAATGAATTTAATATAGATAGACAGACATTGCTCTGTGGCAACAGTATCAATTACGTCGTTTCCCCCCCTTTTTTTTCTTACAGAAAATAAGAGCTTGATTATTAACCCTTTAAAGCCAGCACCATGAATTAATTGTCAGAACACTCTAATTTTTGGAAAATAAGGTCTTAATGGAACCTTCTAACATTTGTAAAAAAGAAATACATAAAATGTTATATAAGTGCTCTAATTTATGGAAATTTTGCAAAATCTGGAATTTTTTCATGGAAAATGCAGATGCATGTGTTAGCTTTTTCAGGGGGGTGGGGGTCAAACTTCTGAAGTAGAAGTCTCAAAATCCTGAAAGGCCATGTGTATCAAATATGATACGTTTGGCAATAGAGGGTTAAGACCTCAAGTAATAAATTGCTGTATGAATGAAAAGAAGGCGGCATTTGAAGGAAGCTACAGAAAGAGTAACGACCTCGTCATTCAGTCTTCAGCTTTGGGGGGAATTATTCTCTGAACAGAGACAAAGCTGCGGAGTTGATGTCGGTCCATTTCTCGTGCAGTTGACCCGAACCTGTAAAGTGGGTGCACCACGTGACCTCCGTGACCCCTCCCATCAGCTCATCTCTCCTCTGCCATCAAGTGCTGAGACCTCGGAATGCTTCAGCCAAACGCCGTCATTGATGTGTTCCAAATAAAACACTTAGACGTCGCTCTGCCCGAGACTCTCCAAAAGATTTATGTGACGTTTGTGACATTTACTTTCAGAAAAGGATATAAAGGCAGGTTTTTTTTTTTTCTTCTGGCGGCTGAGGCAGCTCTGACCATTTGTGTAATGATGTGGGATGAATTCCAGTTATTGTAAAGCTGTATAAAAATGTGAGCCCGCCTCTCCCCCTACCTATAAAATCATGACAGAAGGTACGGCTCTGCTGGTGCATTTTTAGTTTGGAGATCTGTCACAGATGGCTGTCTTCTTGCATGCAGCCAAGAAATGAATGTGATTGTGATAATTGTGTCTCTTTTCGCCAACAGATTGAACATGCTGCGGCTTCTGTGAGTGGCAGATATGGGGTCAGCGAGATCACTTTGTTTTACTTTGGTGACTGTTTTTTGCCCGCTCTGTAAGTATCCCCCCCCCTCCCCCACTATTTGCGAGATATGCACACATAATTTTCCAAATTCCTCTTTTATTTTATTCACATATAACCATAACTTGTCATTTTCTTCCATGCAAAACCAACAGTAGCCACTGAAGGTTTGAGGCCAGAGGTGCATGGAAAGGTTGGCGGTGTGGCAGAGATGGAGTGCAGCTTCCCTCCCCCAGGCCCAGCTGCTGAATCCTCAGCATCCTTACATGTGGTGGAATGGGTTCGCCAGGGAATCGACATCCCCGTCCTGATCAAATTTGGGTCCTATGCACCTCGCGTCCATCCGCATTATGAGGGTGAGCCTTTTGGAAGCTTTTGTACTTGTAATCGCGTCCATTAAACTCACCTTATCTTTTACCTGAGTCTGAAAGAAGAAGAAAAGCGGAATTATAACAATTTGGTTGTGAAGTGCAACCTGACTGCAACATAGTATACGTAATTGTAATTTTATCATTACGTAGGTGTTTTAGTTAATCAAAATATTTTTAGGCATGTTTGAATGAATAAAAAAACATTGGAGAGCTGCTGGAGCCAAAAAAGAAAGGAAAATAGATGTCTAGGCAGAGGTCTGCGCTCTCTGTCTGTGTTTTTCTAGTTACTTTATTCATTTTCATGAAACTTTGTAGAAGAGTGGGGCAACAACAAAAAACACACATTGCAGGAACCTTAAGGGCATCCGTTGTGATTGTGCATGTCTGGTTAAAATTTGGATGAAAGTTTTTTTTGTGCTCCATTGAGCGACTCTTGTTGATAAGTTTGGGGCTTTTAAATAGCAAGTGTGAAAAGTATTAATTTTGAGTCTGGTTCTGGTTCCGAAGCTCCTGATGCAGACCCAATGTCTGTCGCTGACAGAACGTAACCAGGATCTCAAGAGTCTGTTCAGTGCCACACCTCGACGGCCTTTCAAACCAGCCACAATGGGGAGTTACTTTTGAAGCAACTCAAACGCTCCCATTGCATCATCCATTGTTCACTTTCGGCCCACAGCTCCTCCAACAAAGATGAAGAGCAACTCTCGTCGAACCACGAACTCTCGTATGTGGCTCCTGTTCTCCTTTAAAGTCACAAACAATGGGGCAGGTGTGGACGAAAAGGGGGGGGGGGGGGGGGCATCTCCCGCTGGCTCACATCTTTCTATTGTGAAAATCCTTTCTTCAACGCGGAGCCGCCCGGAGAGGAATTCGTTCTACTAACCGTTCCAAAGACCATTTTCAATTTCTTTTCTGAGCACCGTGCGCCGTTTTTGACTCCCATCCAATTTCGTGAAGAAACTGCCGAGCGGTTCTGGATGACGGCACTTCAAAGAGAGATATTATTTTGTGCTCTCCCAAGCGGGAGCGTAGAGCAGCCTGCTCATTAGCGCCGATCATTTACTTTCAACAGCTTGGACACAGGTGGATAGTAGGCATCAACATTTTAGATAACAATAGATCAAGTTGAAGCTCAATTCCGTAAAACCTTGCTTGCCTGCTCTTGCATCAGTCATTCAGAAGTCAAAACCCACAGACACTTAATTGTAAATTCGAGTGGAGATGTCAGAGTCTCCAAAGACGTCGGCCTGATTATTTATGAACATGGGCTCTAAAATATAACTCGGAATATTTCAGGTCAACACAAGTTGCCAGTATTTAGTGAATTAATCATGTACTTTGTTGAATGAAGAGCTGGAAAGTGAAAATAAGTGGACATCACATACTTTGATGTCAATGAAGTGCAAATAATCAGTTATCTTGTTGGTGATTTCCAAATGGCATTCCTTTTATAGAGTTATATTAATAAGGTGGTCAGCACGATCCACATACACACAAAAAGGTAAAAGCTTCCTGGGGGTGTTTTAGAGTTACGACAAATAAAAAAAAACAAACACAGCGGTGCCATCATGACCATCATGTGAACACCGTTGTGTTCACACGATCTTTTTGCAGGTTCATACCCATTTAGCTATTGTTTAGTTGTTTCATTGCGAAGAAGGAGCGTGTCATCCATTATACGGGTGTGGCTCATTATGCGTCAGGCATGTTAGCACCTTTATTTTATCGTTGGTTTTGGGATTTGCTGACAATGAGAGGTCTCTAGAATAATCCCGAAAGCGCTGTTGCATCAGGTCCAGTTGTTGTTTAATACCAGCCTAGGCTCATAAAGGGGGTCGTCTTCAACACACCTCTGATGCCACGCTTGATTGCACGTGCCAGTTTCATAAAAGAAATCAAAGCTGTTCGCTGTTTCAAAAAAACAAAACCCTTATTGTGCTATGAATGCCATTTATTACACATTTCCCCGCTACCTTATGTTTCAAGACGGGCTGGCTAATCGCACGCCTCTCCGGTGACAAACAGAAAAGCTGCTGGGCCAAAAGGTTTTGAAAACGCTGCTTTGTCCACTCTGATGCTGTGCTCGGGCTTTCTCACAGTTACTGGCTGATGTGGGAGGTGCATCATGGGAAGCTTTAGAAATGGAACGGGCGGTGTAGATTTCACCTCCTCTGGCCGTGAAAGGGCTCTGGTGTCTGAGCAACTCGGTCCAACTGATGGTTTAGTTTAGCCAAGATCACCCAGGATTAACCCGAGGCCCAGTTATGTCCACCGCTCTTTGCCGCAATGGAAGAATGTTTTTATGTTTTTGGATAGGGTCACCATGAACATTCTGTACGTTTGACCTCGTGTAGCTAGCTTCTAGAATAAGTGTTCTAGAATGCACCTCTGAGAGTTTGGAGCGCTAAATGTATTTGTTGTAATAGAATATTATAGATAAAAAAAGATTAGTGTCTGCTCTGTTGCAGAGGAGGGAAAGTCCCATGGCACCAGTGCAGCTGCTGACTCTGTAAAACAAAGAAAATACAGCTGTATCAATAAAATACGCTGTTAACAAGCTCTTGCCATGGAAATCCCATCCCAATCGGCAGAAGCAGGCTGCGTGCAGGTGCAGCACATCACACACGGCTAACGTGGCTGATGCGCTTCCTGTCCCACGGGACAAAAAGGGGGGTTTTTGCACCGGGATTATTCGTGATTGTTACAGAAATGAGTAGTTCTGCTGCTGAAAGCTGCGAAGCCCTCGACTCAAATTTCAAATGACTGGCTTGGGGCGTAAACCTCATCCACCTCATTCTCCAGCCGAAACTCAGCGAGGCTCTGCCAGGAGCTGACGTCGTCTCGGCGACAGCTCGCAGGCTCCTCCCCCCCGGGAATATCAGATTCTCGCGGACGCACAAACGGGCGTGTTGTTCAAAGCGTTTCATTGAATTTAAATGATTCAGTTCAGAGTTCCCCGTCTGATCTGAATATACCGAGGATACTTCTCTCCTTCTATCTTAATGCAGCGGAGAGAAATAATTACCTTTTCAGAACGGCTGCTTATAGCTGAGATTCTCGTCACGTAGACGCTGCACACAATCCATTAAGAGGGGTGTGTGTTTGTTAATGCTAATAATTAACGCTTGAGACAAATGAGGACAGCTTTGGAACGCAGATGTTTTAGGGATGATTGGTGAAAACAACATTTAATAATCTGTTCAAACCTAAAACCAACAATGCCCCGCAGCCGTTCCAGAGTTGTATTTCATTACCATGCTAAATAGTCTAGAGTTTCTCTGTCACCTGAGACTGTGCTTAAGGGTGAGGTCTCTGGAGGGACCACCGTTTTAACCAAAAAAACAAAAAATGCTTTGGTCAGCGCTTTATATGAGTGACTGCGGTGCATCGAGGTGGGTGTGTCGGTGCATGTGGGCATGAAATGAGCCAATAGGGGATATTGTTAAGCTTGGACAGTTGAAAAGCTGCTCTGTGGCGGAGATAACGGATTCAGCAAGCAGATGGGGGAGGGATGGGAAGAGTGGGGAGAGCAGCAGGAGGAGGAGGAGGAGGAAGTGTTGCTGTTGTGGGTGAGGTTTCCACCTGTCACAATCAGCCCCTGCCCCTTACAGTTTCGGTTTAAGCAGAGCTAAAAGAAGTTCAATTACCTCCGCCGAGGAGGTTGTGCTTTTGACGGTTTGTCTGTTTTTCTGTTTGTCTGGTAGCAGGATTACGGAAAACCCGCTGGATGGATCTTGATGAAAAAAATCTGAAAATGAGTCTTGGACTAATTTAGATCCCATAAAATTTTAAGAGAGATCTGGATACCAAAATATCTGGATTTTCCCATTTATTCATAATGGAAGCTTTAAAACCAAAAAAATATATCTTGTAAAATATGTGTTAATTCACTCACCAAAAATCAGTCATAAAGGGGTCAGATATGAACTAGCATGAAAAATGTCTTCTGGATCTGATCCGCAATGATGTTAGGGATACAAATATTACATTTTAATATTAAAACTCATTTATGGATACAAAGATCTTTTCAAAATACACATCAACTCTGAGTCACTTTTACTTTCATGGTTGCTGTATAAAGACACCAAGAACAATTTAGGACCTTTTGATGATGATCCAGGACTTTTTATGGACAGTTTTTATTTGTGTGTGAGTGTGTGTGTTGACTAACCACTACGCTGTCGCCTCACAGCAAGAAGGTATCCGGTTCCAATCCTATCTGCGCGGAGTTATTCTTCCCGTGTCTGCACGGGCTTTCTCCGGGTTCTCCGGGTTCTCCAGTTTCCTCCCGCCTCCAAAAACATGCAATTTAGGTGATTGATCACTCCCGTCGAGTCCAGTCCAGCTATAGCAAGCTGAGAGGTGCTCCAGCAACTCCCGTGGCCCACAGAGCGGACAAACGGAAGAGAATGACTGAATGAATGACTGAATGAATGAATGTGTCTCGGGAAGTTTGCGCTCTCAGAATGATTTTCTAGTTTTGGTTCTGAACACTGTTTGGGGATTTAACTCTTCAGAATCAACACCACAGAACAAAATCACAGTGGAGGTTCAACATATCTGTATTGGAGAAGCATTCATAAAAATCAATAGAGTCTGCAGCAGAGACAGAACCAGACAGCCCAACATTGTTTTATTTGTTATTCTGGCCATAGTCAGCTTGTCTGCTCTCCGTGTCCCCAACCAAGGCTGGCAGCCCCAAAAGTGCAGGACATTTGATTTGGTTGTGTTGTTTTCTGGCTAAATAGATAAATAAACAAACGCTAGAACTGTTACAGTTAATGTGAACAAAATAACTTTTTTGCTAAATGCAAATTAATCAAATCACCAAGTTTGATGCAAGTAATAGCTGACACTGCTGCAACACACTGATAAATAATTACAGTAAATAATGTGAATTCAGTTTGTTGAATCAAAACATTTTTACAATAAAACATCTGTAAACTGGGGAGTCTTTCAGATTGTTTTGATTTTTTTTAAAAGCTAAAAGCAATATCATGGTTTGATGATACAGAATGATACTATTTTCCGGTGAATTTACTGCCTCATGGATAACTGTGATTTCGTTTTCTTTGGCGGCTGCAGTGAGTTTGGGCTGAAGCATGTAAAGGGAAATGTTTTATTTGCATAAAGAACAAGTTAAATGCGCCTGATTTTACTACACTCGATGTGTTTGCATATGGAGAACTCACTGGAGCTTGTGTTGTCTGTCTCTACGCCCGTCTCCCTCTCTCTCTCTCTCGCAGCCTGTCTCTCTGAATTCACCTCCTTTAAAAATGTCATCCAATCATGCATTCTCCAAATGGTGGGCAGGCATTGTCACAGTTCATGCTCTTCACCCCACCCTCCCCCTCCCTTTTTATCTGATGACTCCCAGTCACGGACTCGGCAGCACAGCCTTTCCTCTGAGGTGCTAAATTGACCCATATCAAGCTGAGCTAGTAAACATGAGAGGGGGGGGGGGAACAAACTGCCAAGGGTCAAAGGGTGGGATTTTGAAAAGCACTAATCCCTGGCATCTATGTCGGTGTGTGCTTTGCTCCGCTGCTCGCCCTCCCTTCTCTCCTCCTCCCCTGTGGATTTTGTCCCCTTCGGCAGCTTGTAAAAGTAAATAAGGCGTGTTATCGCTGCCAACACACCCAACTCATACTTCCTGGTTCTTACTGACTGTCAGGACTGTCCCCTTCCTGCAACACTCACAGAAATCAGAGCCTCTGTTAATAATTGCCATTACAACGCCATCCTACCAGGGGTGCCGAGGCCGCCACGCTGCAGCGTGCGCTCTGTTAACAAGCTTTCATTTCTGCAAAGGTCTGCAGAGAAAGGCTGTCCGTACAACGCGTTTCCATTAAGGGGCTCTCTTCAAACCTGCTGCCGGTGATTCCACAGGATAATAATATTTGTATGAAGACTGGCGTGACGAGAGAGCATTAGAGCAGCACAGTGGGAAAAAAATAAAGGGTTGATGTGGCTCGAGGGAGCCGTCACCTGGCAACCGGCAGGTCACATTTTATGCGTGCATGTGTTAGATGTTTCTCGTGTGTGTGTTCGGTTGGTGGCTGCACGAACGTTTCAGGCTACGTCTGAGGCCATTGTTCTTTTTAAAACAACTAAAGTTCCCCCTCCACCAGTGCCACGCAGCTCAGACCTGAGAAACGACACATGAGATCAGCATCATGCGCCCTCACACCTACCGCCTCACCATTTAAAGTCTGTCTCCACAGGCCGGGTGTCTCTGGTGCAGATCAGCACCCTGAGGCTGGACGGTCTGCGGCTGGATGACCAGGGCTCGTACGACTGTCGGATCCTTCTGCTGGATGAAGCCGCAGACGAGCAGCAGAACGGCACCTGGACTCTGCTTTCTGTATTTGGTGAGGTTTATGGAATTGTGTGTGTGTGTGTTCAGTTTTGGTCAGTATTTTGACTTCATGCCTCTTTCTATTTTGCACTACTGCCTGTGATTCTCACTCTCTCTGTGTGTATATATATTGTTTCTTAAGAGAGAGAATTTAGTTTATGTTATGATGTGTGCCTTAAGCCGTGGGCCTTCCCACGATTTTATTATGCTCGCATAATGACAATAAAGTATCTTGACTCTTGAATCTTCATGCCTGTATGAATGAAAAAGCTTTTGATGCACTTCAGACAGCTGAATCAGTGATTTGAATGTAAAATGTTAAATATGTGGCTTTTTAAAATGAGACCTTTTCACCAGGTAGGCCTTCAGGAACTCTTGAGGGCTGAGCATTGAACCTCGGCGCATTATATAGATCTGAGAGATGTGTCTGTTACGCAAAGTATTAAACATATTTTAGCAGCAATAGTTGATGTACTTGAATGTACTGAGGCTGTACTTTGAAGTGGATCCAAGATTTACACAGAGGAAACAGTGGAACCTCGCTTATCAAACATAATTCCTTGCATATTACTGTTTGAAATGTGATTTGTTCAAAAACCAAAGCTGTACTTCCCTTTAGAATTAATAAATCTAGATGAATCCGTTCCTACGCACCAGATGAATGCCCATTTACATGCCTAAAGTTATATTAATATATAACTACGTGTCTCTGAATAACAGATAACACATAAAAATGTAAATAGTACGAAAAACAAAAGCCTAATAAAAGTAAATTCAACCCTATCATTTACATTCCGTTTACATTTGATGTGGATGGAGGGAAGGGTTATTCCTTTGAAAGAGAGTCCCCCTCCATGAAATCACTGGGTAACTGTCCTGTGTTTTATTTTTCCTTCTCTTTCTCTTTAGCTCCTGTGTTTTTGAAATCGTTGTTCTCCATACCACAAGATCCCAGACACGGACGCCATTTTCATATTTGGCGATTATTTCCTTTTTTCAATTCAACAGTTGTTCTCGCTACTTTCCTCTTTCCTTTGCCGGGCATCTTACTGCTGCCTTTCTTTGGATCCATCACTAAGGGCTAAAGAGAACAAAGTGAAGAAAACACGCACACAACGAGGTGCACTCAAGCCGAACCTACTCGGGTAGACTCCGCCTTCGCTCGCGTGTCTTCGGTTTGCCTCGGCGCCACTCGTGTAGTCGAACTCTGAAAATCTGTTCGACTTCTGAGGCATTTTACCCCCCCCATTTTTTTTTGGGGGGGGGGGGGGGGGGGGGGTAAAAAAGTCAAGTCGGTCGACTACCGCGGTTCCGCTGTACTTAAAACGTAACATCTCTAGGCAGCTTCTTTTGACTGTGTCCTCCCAACCGTTACTTCATCCATGCTTATTGCTCGCTCTCTTGTTGAGGTCACTGCAAAGTTGGCCGATTGCCATGGCAACGTTAGAGCTCATTGTATACATAATTGACATACAAAGTTGCTTCTACAGACATCAGGATCCCTGTTGGGATCCTCAGTGTGAATTCTGATGTGATGGAGCCTCATTCCATGAATCAGGTGGGACTTGAACCCTCCAGTGGTGCGAGTCGGCTGCAGGCCCAACAACTAACAGGATGATTTATGTGCGTGTGCTGATATAAAACCCGAGGTGCCAGCAGCACACGGCGAGTCACAAGCATGACGGCCTTCCGTCGCAAATGAAGATCAGACTCTAATAATATTAGAATAATGCAAATAAGCTAAACATCTAATCCTGGCTAAAAGCAACGTGACCGCTGCTGCCAAAAGCCGAATGGAAAGCTGGCAAAAAACCTCATGCACTGTGCGTGTGTGTGTGTGTGGGAATTAACACGCTTATAAGAGGGCCGCCCCTTCATTCGTGTACATGTTATCTAACTAATACTGCATTTGTGTATCCCCTTAAATGAATATGTCATTTTTCATGTGGTCTCGTAGCATGTGCTTTGCAGGTTTGGCCTCATTTTTAAAACCCAAGCTGTGTCAAACAGGAGCAAGAAATGTATCGTAATTCAAAGTCGCACGCTCGTACGATATCAGCAAAGCAAGTACAAGGATTTGGGCCTGGAGGACGTCAGTGTATAAAAGCTAAATGGAGCTGGTCTGACAGTGCTTGCAGCCAAAAGGGGGGGGGGGGGGGATTAAGAAGATGGAAGGGGTCCCTTCTACACAAGAGAACACCCCTTCTGATCCATACAGCGAGCCAGCGATCTTCCATAAAGGATGAGGTTGGCATTTCCCAGGGAATTGATTGGTCGCTAGGCAGAGCTTCATATGTTTAGATCAGTTCATACGCCAGTTACACAAATTGCTACGTCGCCGAGGAGGTGATGTTTTCACCTGCATCGGTCTGTCTGTCAGCAACATAACTCAAAACGTTCTGGATGGATCTTGATGACCTTTTTTTTTTCAAAGGTCTCGATTGATGACATTTTCAGGAAATGTTGAGCGTCTGCTTTTCTAGTTTATCTTTGATTAGAGATCTTCTGATCAAAATCTGAACATTTGATTGAACTTGAAATCTAAGTCTTTGTCTGGCTACTTGTGGAGAGATTACATCTGGTGTATGCTGTAGCCTTTGGGGTTCTCACGTGGCTTTTTTGTCAACTTTCAATGCAGGAAAGGTTTATAAAACAGTTTCTATGGCTTGACTTTTTGATATTTTTTAAATCTGACTATCCTTATTGATGGGTTTAAATAATACATCTACAGATGAAATATGCAGTGTTGCTCCTGTTTGAAGTGTGTTAGTATTTCAGTAAATGCTTTCTGTGACTTTATGCACATACAGAACAAAGCAGAGCAAGTCAGGCAGCAGATCAAAGAGGGAGGTGAGACAGTTTCACCCAGTTGGTCAGCATTATAATGGGTTATCATGCGCTTGATGTGTTGGCTGGAACTTCACTGATCCGTCTCACATCCTGTTGTTTGGACTCCGCCTGAGATTTTCAAGAGCTTTCAGTCTGATAATGCTACTGGTGTTACTAAACCATATGTGAACGCAGAATCCTGATTAGGGAGAAGTATTTAACAGGTGGTTTTTAAAAAGTATAGGTCAGTAACTTCACCAGGAAGCGAAATAAACTTTTAGTTCCAACCAGAAAGAAATATTGTTCTAACAATACTAAGTGGTTTGTTTCAGCTTGAAACGTTAGCAGACGTTTCGAGAAGCGACTTCAGTGACGAGATCTGAGACTTCCAAGTGGCAGCAAAGCGTTCACGCCTGCAGATCTAATTGGCCGAGCTGCTGACGTTTTTACTTTGCCACAAATGAAAAAAACAAGTAACTTGATGTCAGTAAACTTCACACAAGCGGCTGCTTTTAAGCAAATAATACCGATATCCTGTCACGGTGAATATAAAGTGAAGCTAAAGGGACAAAGACGCAGAGAGAGCCAATCCAGCTTTCACTTTACAAAACCGTTTGGCGCTTTAGATTTCCCTTCTGCCGGAGAAAAGGGACGTTTCCATATTTGGTGTTCTTTTATGCACTTTAATGGGATTAATTTTAATGTTCTTCTTCCATAGCTCCACCCACCTTCATCAAAGCTCCGTCGCCTGTGCTGGACGCTCTGGCTGGAAGTCATCTGCTACTTGCCTGTGTCGCTGATGGCAACCCTACTCCGATCATCACGTGGTTAAAAGATGGCAGAGTGATCCAAAGGATAAATGAACAGGTATGCTTGCAGTTAAATGTTAAATAATATCAACTTAAAGCACAATAAAAATAGGCAAACCATTCTGAGTATACAGAAGTATACAAAAAATAAATAAATACCAGAATAACCGAAAAGATAACATTAATACCCAAATATATCCTGTTGTGACAGGGACTGAGAGTGAATCCCAGGAAGCAGTATGTAATGGCTTATGGGCGGGCATAGCAAAATAGTAAAAAATAATAATTAAATATTCAAATAAATACTCCGCCAAAACTAAGAATGCGCCCACAAAAACTGACCAAACCTGATAGGCATCAAAAATAGAAAGCAAAAAAAAATACTCCTTCAGCGGGTGGAACCGAAACTGACAAACTCACAGTGGGAGGATAACGCAGGGAACAGACGAGACTAGCGTGGCACGCTCAAAGGTGATAAATCAGGGAGAATGGGAGCTGAGAAGCCAATGGTGATGATGGTGGTGATGGTGATGATGGTGATGATGATAAGATGAGCGTCAGGAGTGTAGAGGCCGGTCCCACCAATCCACCTGCTGTAGCGTCAGGCACTAATCAAGGCAAAGCAGAAGAATGTGTGAGGCAGGAGAACAGGAACAAAACACACAACCCTCACAAGGCACGTATACACACACACACACACACACACACACACACCCGCATCTCGTAACACACTGATTTCATCTTTAATGCTAGAAATGTGAAGGCTTAATCTGCAAAGGAACTACTATATGACTACCTGTACTACTTTATGTTTGTCTAGAAAATGAAGTACCTTACAATGATGTGTATACATATATTAAATACTTACACTTGTGCACTTACTTGAAAGTAAGAGAGACATTTAGTGTAACTGTCTATTTTTCTGTTGTGTGTGTGTGTACAGTATTCATGTACACTATTTACATCCACCCACTGCTCCGTTTGTGGTGTATTGATCAGGACGGAGCGTTATCGCTGCCAGCGGTGAGCGAGCAGTCAGCAGGGCGGTACACCTGCCACGCCTCCAACTCGGAGGGAAATGTGACCAGCGAGACCAGGGTGACGATCAAAGGTCAGATGGTGCCTCACGCCTGTCTGTCTGTCTGTCTGTCTGCCTGTCTGTCCTGCCAGTCCATCCGTTCCCTGTAATGTCTGAGCGCCCGAGCCACCATCATTTACATTTCTATTTCTCCTTCTTGCATCATATGACAGAGTGCTAACAGACACTCCCACTAAGTTTAACGCTTATTCCGTCTTGTTCTGTGAAGCCAACACTGATATCATGACAGGAAACAGGATGTAGGAGATTTGGGAATGGGATGAAACGTTTGTTGCAGATGGAAGTGTGTGAGCTGCTTTTTAGCTGAACAACTTGAGACTGTGTATTTTTGTTTTGCTGTCACAAAAAATCTTAAAATATTCCTGGATAAAATAGGTGAGGGATTCAATCAAATATATCCACATTTTAATATTCCCTGTTCTTGATACACCCGCAACAGACTGGCAGAATTTCCTGGTTACAGAATCGTACCTTCCACTTGAAGGGACAAAAACATGTAGAATATGCAAATGCACATCTGTGGATCACTGGATTACACCGACACACAGGATACATTGTGGAATGTATTCCTGCCCCCCCCCCCCCTGAAATCCTACTCTCCCTCCTTCCTCTAGAGATTCAGGACTCTGAAATGCAGCATGGCTGGGAAATATTTCTGCTTTGGCATCGTGTCTCTGAGGTTCCACGTTGGCATCTCGCGGCAGCGGTGACCACATTTTGAATAATAATCATCATGAAAGCTAATACGGTTCCGTCACATAATCCGAGCTTTGGCTGAGCGCTTCTGCAATACTGCCACATTAATGGCTTGCAGGCTAATGGCTGCATGTAGAGAGCCCTGAGTAAGCTCAGTGCTACATCACCGGTGTATGGAAATAGTAGCAATGGCTGCTCCTGAGGTCGGAGGGCTAGTTAAGATATTTAGGCCCCTTTATTGCCACTTTGCAGATGAATGCTGGAGGTGGAGGTTGCACAGTTTTGTGGAAATTGACATTTCCTCTCTGGCTTGGATGTACTTGTTTGCGCTTCTTAAAGCCACAGCTCTCAAGACGCGATACTGAGTCCGTGTCTCATTGTTTAACCAGATGCTCCTGTCATATTTAGTTTTGTCAGTATTCTCATTAAAGTGTGATATGTAATCATTTTAGTGCAGCAATACATTGACACACTTATACTGTAGGCTGGAGGATAAGGTGTATTTACACATTCCTTGTCACTTCCTTTATTAATCTTCACACAATAACCGGTGTAATCCCTCTCTGATGTACCCCCCCTCCGACTCTTGATTTATATTGCATCAAATGAGGAATATAAAAAAACATTTAAATCATCTTCCCAAGATTATGTCTTTGGTGCACGGCATGATGGGAGCGGCGGGTTTGTCAGATGTCCATCCTAGCGTGATAATATTTCTTAGCTGCCATCACATAACATTCATTTGCGAGACGGATCCGAAGAGCTGCGAGACGACATGCTGCAATGCCCTCAAAAGATTTCATCTCAAAATCTGCATTTGTATGTCACTGAGCCGTGTGTGTGCGTGCGTGTGTGTGTGTGTGTGTGTGTGTGTAGTGGTGCAACTTAGACATGTAGAAAACACTGAAGAGGAGATGACGCCAATGTCTACCTAACATGAAGTTGGATTATTATTTGTTTATTCTTCGTTCATGTGACGGATTGTATTTTAATAAATAATCACTATTTGAAGCCCTTTTTTTGTGTGTGTGTGCGTCTTTTGTAACCTGCTTCCATCCAGGTCCACCTGTCATTGTCTTCTCTCCAAAAAGTGTCTCTGTCAACGTGTCCCAGAATGCATTTCTCCAGTGCCAGGCGGTTGCTGATCCCCCCAACATGACCTACGTGTGGCAGAAGGATGGAGAAAACGTCTATCACACAGCGTGAGTTATCAGTTACGTTCTCCTGGGTGAAGTCAAATGTTTCCGGTCAGTTCTTGTACTTTTTCTTCATGTTTTAGGAGCACAGCGGTGTTTTTTTGTTTTTGTTTGTTTGTTCATAAACGTCATTGCAACAGCTCGAAAGATCCTTTTAATTGTACCACTAATTTCATGACAGACTGCAGAATAATATCTCAAAGAAAAGAGGCTAAAAAAGGGTCAAGTGGAAATGTGAAATTAACATGATCAATCGGTGAGAACAGGATAAAACAAAAAAGCATCTTGGGGGGGAATGAAGTGAAAACCAATCTTCTGAAGCTCTGTGGCAGATAAAAATTGACCTCTTCACAAGGGTTACGTTTAGCCCGGGGGTGCTAAGGACATGAAAGACAGTCCTTCACTGAAATTACATTTCTTAAAAGCCTTTCTGACATGTACTCTCTTACTGGTCCACTAAACGGTTGAAAAAAAGTAAAGTGGATATCAAAAAGGTCTGATGTGCTTTTGGTCTTTCACACCTCCTGCTGCATTCAGAGACCGGAACTTCATACTAAAGCGTCGAACCATCACCATCATTTTGACTCTGCCTCTGATCCAGGTGCAGGAGGCATCATCTTAATCTTGTGGCTGAACTACACAATATATGTCTTTGTAGTTTTTTTTTTGCCTAAACACCACCAGGAAGTGTACTGCATACTTCCAGGTGTGTGTGTGTGTATACAGCTATAATGTCTACTCTGATAAGTCTGATGCATTTCCTATAAGGTACATCACACAATGACATTATTTTTCACCCCACTATGGGCCCCTCTGACAATCAACACATGTGAGGGACAGATCATTTTGTTTAAAAAACATGAAAAAGTGCTTCTTTTATATACATATATATAATTATGGTACCTTTTTAAAGCAATATCACATCTATTACATGGGAGCGGTGGCTCGACAATTCGTAATTTTACTGGCGAGATGAAATAGAACGGAACGGCTCCGTTTCTAAATGACCACTCCTTTAAGGGATCACTAAATATATTGTGACTGTTAATATACCTGGGCAGCCCTCTTAATCTATATGCACGATGCTTTGGTGAGAAAGATACCAAGTGAGGTGCATAGTAAAAATAATACTAATGAAAAAAAAGTTATTATGATGATGAATATATTTATTAGATAGAATGTTAGAGCAGTACAAGTACAGTCAAACTATAGTATGTATTACAGTAGAAGTACAGTCAAACACCCCGTCTAAGAGAAGCATTTCAAAAAAGCCCTTGCGCTCTTGTTTCCGTTGAAAGTCCTTCGTACCTAATTCATCGACATGTAACAATACCAATAAAATACAAATAAATTACTCCATTGATGCAAAATAACAAATTAAAAAGACACATAATATGTACAACATAGGTGGACAAAATAAATTGTGTGTGTGTGTGTGGGGGGGGGGGGGATTAAATACTAAATACTAAATACTTTTTATTGATTTGTCCCTCGGAGGGCAATTTGGTTTACAACAGTTACACTTTCTACAACTGTAGTCTGCTGCTGGTCGCCGCTGCTGATCCCCTGAAAGGTGAATTTTCAGGGCTGTTTTGAATGAGGCCATCGAGGTGCATGTTTTGAGGGCAGGAGTCAAGCAATTCCACCCTTGATGGAGGTTTTTTTTAATTTTTTATTGATCCTCATTAATTCACAGCTGTCATTTAATATAATTGTAGTTAATTTGATTATTTGCACCAATGATCAACGCTTAGCTAACAAATGTCACAACTTGGCAGTAATAAAGCAGCGCTGACGATGGTGTGACAAACAAGTGCAAATGTAGATGGTGAAGGTAGATTAAAATACATGTAAAGGGACAGTAGAAAACTATCCAGTGTAGCACTGAATTATTTGGAATTTAACTATCGCTTGGAGTTACATTTTGCTGAATAAAATACTTTTTTAATGTTAATATGAGAACTCGTAAATGAGATTATACCTGAAAAGTTTCACAGCTTTGGAGAGGGAGAGAGAGAGAGAGAGAGAGGTGCATTATGATATGTTAAGATTCCTGACACATTATAATAACTTGATCTGCTAATATAATGCCAGGTATTTTTTTATTAAAGTTGTTTGTGGCACGATCTTCCTTGAACTACAAAAAGCACAAGTTAAAGCATTGATGCGGACAATAAATAAAATGTTATGCCAAAAACACCTGCGTAGCACGCACACACGCACACACACACGCACACACACACATTTACACAAATAAAAGATAAAAGGTTTAGTCATGTTGCTTTAACAGAACCATTGAAACTAGAAGTAGTGAGTGAGCCTTTCTATTGGAGAGCTTTCATAATAGCAGTGCTCAGTGACAGGCAGAAGAGTGAGCGGGGAATGGTTCATGACTGCCAGCACATAATCCATCAAACAATTCTACGTTCTCCTCAAAAGCTGGGTCTGGAATTGGGTCAGGCGAGCAGGTGAAGGCTGATTTGCATTACTTCTCCTAGTGAGCTGTTCTATATTACTCGTTTTATCGCGCATTACGGCTGCGCTGCTACGGTTTAAAACTGATTCTGAGTAGGAAACCGTTTCAGGAAGGCTTTTTTGGACCTGATATATAATACTGTTAAGAGCCGAATGGAGCACACGAGGATTAATGTCACTAAAGATGGGAAATGGGCTCATTTGTAATTACCTTGTTAAAAGCGGTGAGGATATCTTGAAGGATGTGTAAAAGAATCAGTGTATTCTTTCTCCATTCCCACCACAGATTCTAAAAAATAGATATTAAGGTTTCAGATTCCAAAATATTTTTTGTCCAGCTCCTATAATCATATTTCCAACTAGCCAGCAAACCTCTTCCAAGGCAGCTCAGATTAAGAAGCTGCATCTAAAACCAAAGTTCCCGGAATGGTTTTATCCTCATAATATGACTCCTTGACCATGACAACCTGTCATATCCTACATTTCCAAAAATCCACCCACACTTTGGGCTATGCTGCTAACAGAGAGACAAACAAACAAGCAAAAAAAAAAGGCAGCAAAAATATCATCTCCTCGGTGATGGTAATTTAAACCCAGAGAACTCCATGGCTTTCTTTAGGGAAACATTGTCTTTGTTTTTTTCTGCCCAGTATGGTATGGAGAAATCAACCATTTTGACTTTTCTTAAGAAAGATGAGCAAAAGAGAAAGGGAAGGAAAAATAAAACCCAGAAGGACAGTTACCCAGTCATTTTATGGAGGAGGGCTCCCTTTTAGAAATAACCCTTTCCCCTTTCTTCCCTCCCGACACCGCAGCCAAAACCGTTTGTAAATGATACAGAATTTAGTTAAATTAGCTTCATTATGCTTTTAATACTATATACCACTTATGTGGTATCTGTTTTTATATACACGTAGTTATATATATATATATAACTGTAGGCATGTAAATGGGCATTTATCTGGTGCGTAGGAACTCATTCATCGAGTTTCCATTATTTCTTATAGGAAAGAATTATCTTCCAGAACAGAGGTTCCACTATGTACATACTGTGTGTCAATATGTATATATTTCTCATTATGAACTGAATACGATTGGGTTCAGTGCAACAAACCGCACAATTTGAAAATGTGTTTCTGCTCTTATTTTACAGGCCATATAATTAATCTGCTAATATAAAAAAAAGTAATAGGAATAAACTCTGAAGGATTAATCCATAATGAAAACAGGCAGCAGTTTCAGCCCAACTATAGGAGGAGCAGTGTTTATTTAGACTTCCATTTGTTTCCAAAGGATTATTAAATCAAATTTTAGCTTGCCCTAAGAAAATGAAAATGTCTTTAGCTGTTAAATATTGAGCTTCATTATCTTCACCTCACTTCACTATATTAGCTTGTCCCTCGGAGGGCAATTTGGTTTGCTGCAGTCAAGCATATGGACACATTCAAAGGACATATAAGATGTAGGATTTGAGCAGCACCATTCTACGAGTGCAGTCAACAGTCTCTACAGGATATGAAAGCGGTGCACGACAACAGGTTCTGTAATGTAAATACGAATGTACAAATGTGTATATCTACGTGCATGTATATGTATATACACACACATATAATTATGTATAAAATTACATACGTATACACATGTGAGCTGCAAGATGAGAAAGTGAACAGTGTGCATGGTCACCTCCTCTCTGAGGCGTTCAAAGCCCTGATGGAGGGCAGGACAAAGGAGAATTTCTGTTTTTAGTATCTGGGGGAAGTGGCAGTCGGATACCAGATGGAAGCAGCTTGTATTCAGGATTTAGAGGATGAGTTTTGTCCCTGTGAATCGACTTGGCTTTATTAAGCAGGTGAAGCTGAAAAACGACATCCAGACTGCTGAATTTCACCCCGGTGACCTTTGATGCTACACGCACAATTTTTCTAAGGCAGTTTTTTTGTCCTTGTTGGCGAGATACCATACCAACAGATGGCAGAGAAAGTAAGCATGGATTCGAGCCATGTTATCTCCATAACCATATATGGGCATATGCATATGCATTTGTGCTCTATCTGAGCTTCTTGTGAACTTAATGCTACACCCATCTTGTCACGATAAGAATTTTAAATTTTAGACAAAAGCATCTTATATTGGGAAAGAAACTGACAACCTGTTGCATTCAGCTATTAAAACTGATCTTGAATTTTAAAAACTGTTCAATAAAATATTTTTCATCAAGATCTGTCTGCAACTTTTTGAGTTATGTTGCTAATAGACAGACAGATAAAGGCTGGCCAAACCAAAACGTAACCATGGCGGAGGTAATTAGTCTGAATGTTTGATTGTGGGTGGTCCAATAGACACATTGTCATCATGCGTATGTAGTCTATTTGTAAGACGTTGCACTCTGGTACGAATAAAAGTATTTTTTTTTCCTATAGCACCAGATCGTAACAGAAAGTTATCAAAAGGCACTTTACCGGTGTAACTAGAAACTGAGATCTATCAGATAAATATGATCTAAACCAGTTCATTGCAGAACTGAATGTTCCAGAATCTGTTGTGTTTCTCTGTAAGAAGGAAAAGTAAGCGTGGCCACTTCTCTTTACATTAAGCCTCCATTTACACACAGTGGTGAATAACAGAGGGTAACTCACTCCTACGCTGACACTCTGAGAGCTTATTAGTAAAGAAAACCACCTGAATTACCTTTTTATAGAGGTTATCCGTCTTTACTTATTGAAGAACCCCTGTGCTTTTTATTAAGGTCTCTGAAGTCGCGAGTGAAGATTATGGTGGATGGAACTCTTCTCATCTCCGGTCTCATCCCAGAGGATTCTGGAAACTACACCTGCATGCCAACCAATGGCCTACTGAGCCCGCCCACAGCCTCCGCCAACCTCACTGTGATGCGTATGTTTCAATATGTGTAGTCTGTAGTTGTCTGTGTCTATATATTTCTTCTTATGGTACAACAGGTAACTCTAAAGTGATTTTAGAAATGCTTTCCTCCTATTATTTTCTTATAATTGCTTAAATATCATATTACATAATTATACATTAAATCGCCACAAACTGGAGCAGCTGAATGATTACAATGATGTTGCATGGCTACATGCTCAAAAACCATTTTTAGTATGTATTACATAAAAGTGATTTTAAACTTATGATAGGCTAGAAAGATTAAGATAGGCTGGGTTCCTCCCTTTATGATACCCTTCCTGCTCTGGGGCTTCACTGCAGTCAGATCAGTTTTATTCATCACGCAGCATCATAAATAACAAATCTGCCCAACGGGACCTTACAATCTGTAAAACATATGGCACCCTCTGTCCACAGGCCCTCGATACAGATAAGAAAAAAAAAGATACTCCGAAAAAACCCTTGGGGGGGCGGAAAAGATGGAAGAAACCTTAAGGAGAGCCGCCGAGTAGAGGAGTGGAACACATGCAGTGAATGTTGTGTGTTCAAAAGAGATAAACATAAATTATTTATTGCATGAGCAGCCTGAATGGCAACATTACATTGAGATTTTACACATGTGAAATAAGCTCAAACACAACTCTCACAAAGAGGAAGAGGGTGAATCTTTTGCAGGATAAAAACATCTGGAGTTGAGCCTCTGACACCCAGAAGAACCCCCAAAAAAATGTCAGAGGATGTCCCATTGTGCAGCAGAGATGCAGCCCCGCACCAGACAAACAAACCAACACCGGTGATTTCATAACCTCGGCCTCAGTGGCGGCAATAAAGCATTGACTCAGAGAATGTTAAAAAAAAGATGCCACGTAATAAAGTGGCTGAGCAGTTGTATCAAAGTTAACATAGGGCCATTATTTCATTATCCCATCTAATTATGTATAATATATAATTTCACTCATTACAGTCAGGTCTCATCTTTGCTCCAGGGGTGGAGGATGTGATAGTGAGATGGCGCTGATGAATTATGAAATGGACATTAAACTTTGAGCTGTCTCACACCCTTTTCTTTTAATATTTAAAAAGTAAATTGCTCATGCATGGTGGTTTCCAACTAATCTCACTAAAACCAAAATGACTTCTATCACTCCCTGGAAGGCTACACACGCCATCGTCTTTAGATCCGAGTCTGAGCCTTTCAAATAAGATAACTCATTATTTTTCCTGCGATCATCAAATCATATGGAAATTAACTGAAAAATATGAACCATCCTGTTCACTTTTGCTGTCAACTCTATTCGCTAATACATCCATCTCGTTTGGAACAGTAACGTCTTAATCATATGGAAACACCGTATTTTTTGGACAGTCTGTTAGAGATGATTTCTGGAAGAGGCTACTGGGTGAGATACATTAACTTTTAATGAGAGAGAGAGTGAGAGAGAGAGAGAGTGGTGCGCCGCGCTGTCACTTCAGTTTATCCCAACAGGAACAGTTTATTTCAAGGTGATATGAAGACTTGAGTTGTCAGTTGTCTCTTCTCTTTGTTGGTTTCTGGGTTCCTCCACTGCTACTGGTTCAGGTTCAGAGACAGAGCAAGTGTTGCTGGGCTGCTGTGGCAAATCTATTTTAGACAGGAAATACCAACGTGAGAAACTATGCCTCGGAAAATATAATAAATAAATAGTATAATTTTCAGATGTTTACTTCAGGTGTTCTGTTGTACCTGTAGACAACACCTTATATTCAGACCTAAACTGCAGGACGTGGAAAAGATAAACTACCTTTTTTTTCTTTTACAAATATTATTGATTTTATGAAGAAAAGTATCGATATTAGGGATGAGAAATTCAATGTGCATCGTTTGTGTTCACGGACACAATGTTGACCGGTTAGGATTGAAAATATGATTGTTTGTATGATGAACTTCACCAGTGTCAGTAATGACAGAGATTTATTATTGTTTATTGGTCGTCATGATATTAAATGTAGGCGGCACGGTGGCGCCTACATTTAACACAAGAAGGTCACAGGTTCAACTCCTGCCACCACCAAAAACATGCACATTCGGTGAATTGGTTACACTAAATCAGGGGTCTCAAAGTCTGGGTCAGGTCGGGCCAGATCAGGTATTCCACACAAAAAAGAAAGATGAATGCGCCTCAACCTCGCGCCTTTAACAAACATATCTTACTTTTCCGAGAGTTTGAGATCCCTGCACTAAATTGTCTGTAGGTGTGACTGTGTTTGTCTGAATGATTGTCTGTCTACGTGTGGCCCTGTGATGAACTGGAGTTCACAACAAATTCTACTCCTCCAAACGTCTGACTGTTTGCAGTCCTGTAAAACCCATCACACTCATGCAGTCAGCTGTAGATCAAAGGATCTCTTGTGGCAAAATCATGGTACAGGTTTTTTATTTATGTTTTTCACTGAGGACTGCAGTATTTGTTGTGACGATAAGAATGGAAATTTCACCTCTGTCCAGATCCTGCCATGGCCCTTCAGATGCCGCAGAAGACATACCTCCCAACCGGTATGGATGGCGCGGTCACCTGCCCAGCAGCTGCACAGCCCCCACTGCTCCAAGTGGATTGGACAAAAGATGGAGAACCTCTTGACTTGTCGTTGGTAATGAGAGTAATGATTTCCAGATGGAGGCACAGTCACCATGGTGATGTCTGTGCTCGACTCTGTACCCGAATTGCACAAGAGGTATTTCTGCCGCTTGCTTTGTCCAGTCGGCACTGATCTATTCGCTCCTGATACTGAAACATCAGACATCGATGCTGACTGCAGGCCTCCGTGGGGCGACTGCTGGCAGCAGCCCATCATGAAAACACAGCTATAGCAATCGGCCCACTCAACTCGCCCACAGAACACCAGCATCTTCCCGGTATTGCGTGAATGCTGACGTAAACAAACCCTTTGCGTTCTCTTTTTTTTTTTCTCACTATAAGAGTCCTTAGTGTCAGATTCAATGTCCCACGTGAAAAGGATCAGCGTGAATCCTCCTCCTCAGTCCTTAAATCGGCCCACCCTAGTCAACGCTTTGGTGCGGGTGACATGCCGGTGGATGAGACACACTGCAGGAAATGTGAAGGATTCCAGTAGTGTGGGACAGAGGCGTTGGAGTCGGGCTGTTATTCTGCCAATTATTCCAACCCCCCCACACCCAGATGTCACATGTTCCGCTACAGGCGGTCCCAAGTTCTCCGGGAATCATTCTGTGGAGGATAATGGCAGTGGAAACCTTGCGTTAACTGAACTGCTGTTTAATGCAAACATTTCAAAAAGGAATTCTGAACGATCGTCTATGTTGCCGGCGTTTCAAATGGAGGAACGGATCCCTCCACCTTTATGCATGCTGTCCGCATAACATCTTCCAAAAGCTGTGAACGCATTAATAGATGATTGACAACTTTAGAGAGGCTGATCAATCTGCACAATGGGGTGTTCAACATTCAACCACTGGCGGATATCAAAAGAATATTTTTCTCAAGCCTTTAAACTCAGCTGAGGAACTCATACGTGCAGCTTTGAAGCGCTTACAGATTTCCTGCTTCTTATCACTTTAAACTCTCTGTACACTTTTTCCCCCCCCCCAAGTATCAAGTACTGCATTATGGAAGGCTGCATGTACCAGATGCTTTTCTATTTCTGTGTGGTTTAAACATATTTCACTTCTCACAGTATCCAGGATGGACCCTAACCCAAGAGGGCTCCTTGTTTATGGCCACAGTCAATGACGACACGGCAGGCGTGTACACCTGCACGCCATACAATGGCTACGGCACCATGGGCTCCTCCGGGCCGACCACTGTGATTCTACAGGTTAGCATGCAATCCGGGCTACACGTCTGGACCACATTAACACCCGGCTGTTGTCCACACGCTGGAAGTCAGCTAAGGTTCAATTAGCCACAACTGCAGTGAATTAAAAAGTTCAGTGAATAAGTGACATTTCACTGACCTATAAACTCTAATGTGTGAGCCCTCCGGCAGTAATAGAGTCCTCAAACACTACAGCGATTCCAATATTGGGTGTTAATTGTGCGGCAAATCCCTTTGTTAATACAATAATCTTGTCTAAAGCGGCAGGATAATCCAGTCTTGGAATCTATTGTTGCCGTCGCTGGAATCTCCTTGATTCGGCTATATTCAGCTTTCAATTTTTGGCCTTCTGCAGGACCCCCCATCATTCAGCATCACTCCAGAGAAGCAGTACAAACAGGAGGCTGGGAGAACCCTGCTCATTCCATGTCAAGGAAATGAGGACCCGACTATTAAAATAACCTGGACTAAGGTAATGAACCCACTTCATTCCATTTACTGTGAGCGTTAGCAAAGGCATTTTCCTCTTTATAATGTTTCTATGTAACGTCCAGGTAGTTACACTAATAGAAATTGTATTGCAATGGTTATTCTGAAATTGTACATGCAATCTAATTTTGTTATCATTATTATTTTATTTTAAATATTCTGGTGTAAAGAGCTTTAATACCTTATGGCATTATAGTATATTAGAGATCAAAAATATACCTCTTGGTTGATCCATTTAACTGTGACATTGATTAATCTCAATAATGGCTGTGGAAGAAGATCCATGAAGCTCTGTGTTGAATAAACTAAACTGGACTTGAAGCAAAAGCTTGAAGGCCTTCAGCTCTGAGTCCAGTTGAGTAAATTCAACACAGAGTTCTACCACGACCTGGATGACATGGCGCTTGGTTGTTGAATGTTAGCTCGATGGATAGGTGAAGGGTTTCTCTTCTTGTTAGGTCGACTTGGGTCGTCGAACGTCATACTCCATAGAGCCCAACGGTTCTCTGCTCCTGCAGCCCCTTGCAAAGGACCACCAGGGGGCGTGGGAGTGCAGCGCTGTTAACCGCGTAGCCTCAGTTAAAGCTGCCACGCAAGTCTTTGTACTGGGTGAGTGTGACCTGAATGATTCCCACTGGAGAAGACCAGTCTAAAAGTCAGTCTTCCTGTTATGTGAGCTCTCGACATTAAAATGCATTCACGGGTTCAATGCTGGTGCCTCCATCCCACCCAACTTTTATTAAATGCGTTACATCCAAACTTTAGCGATACCAGGCAGCTGAAGTGCTGGCAGATTTCCATCAACTCCTCGCCATTCCCTCCATTACAGGAACCAGTCCCCACGCTGCTACCTCTCTGTTCGTCTCTCCAGGCGTGAGGAAGGCCAACGTATCCTGGGAGGCAGGCTTTGATGGAGGATCATCACAGACATTTTCAGTATGGTGGGTGTAGAGCCTCCCACCTTTTTCTTGGGCTGTAACCATGGCAGCCATCGACAGCGCTGGTATTGTACTATTGATTTCACGGAAGAGGAATTCATGTATCCGTTATCACTTATTGGCAGCCACAATTAAAAAAAACAAAACAAAACTGCCGCACATCATAGCTTCACACTGCAGTGGTCAAAGTAGCTTCAGCAGTCACAAACGAGCATAATTCATTTGTATCTAGTGAGTCATCATTGTTATGTAGGTAGAGAAATCTGAGGTTAATCTCTTGTGCGTTGTAGCTCTGCCTGCTTTGTACTGGATGCTAACAGTACAATGAAATGAAAGTGAAACTACAGACAGAAGGCCAGAAATGTTCCTTAAATAGACCCCGGCGTGCAGTTTTTATACATGGAATTTAATTAAAGCAGGTTAATTTAGTAAAGTTACAGAATACGAGTGACAATATTCAACCAACTTCTGTTGATGTGCATCTTAATCACATTGTAATCTGGGAGCGTTACACCAGACGAAGACGAGATAAGCTATCTTAATCTTGGAGAGAGAACTGGGTCACCGCTGCAACATGGAGCAGCGGAGAAGTAAATATAAATTCCATCATAACTATAAAGATGGATTAAAGCATCCTCTGAAATTCTCAGCTACTCATCGATCTGACAACTTTACATTTTGAGACCGTAGAGTATGAAATATAGTCAAAATGAAAACACTATAATAAGAAGAATAAATTCACACGTGTGCCATTTGTTTTTGCATATAAAGAACTTGAATAGGAAATAATTTTCTGATTGACACTTAAATTTCAAACTTTTGTCCATGTCAGAAAAGGTTTGCTTGGGTCTGGAAAGAAAAAGAAAAACCCAGCCTGCATCTTTTTGCCATTCTGAAAGTCCTGTGGACAAATTATCATGTAAAGAATCAATTACTACAAGCTAGAAGAAACGCTTTAAAAAAGTATGACATAAAAATGACTGAGGCAAAATTTGCATCGTACTCAAATATATGAAAAAGGAGAACCTCACAACTAACCACATTTTAATATGAGCCGGATTCTGCCTTTACGAGTTCTCATAACAGAACTCTTCTATTGAGTCAAAGCAATCATCAAAAACAGGAAGCCTTATATTCAGACTAACATGAATAATTTTCAAAGTTCCTCCCATTTTCAATGAGCGGGTCGTTTTTCTTTTTTTTTTAGCCTTGGGGCAAATAATTTGCGCTGTATAAAATGAACGCGAAGCACTTCAGCCACAGTAGGAACATGAAAGTGGCGAGTTCTCTGTGCAATTACAGGAACACATCACTGCAGTCCCTGTCAGAAAATCTGAAGCCGATGATGAGAATGAATGTTTAATGAAACCTACATTTCTGTCATGTGCCAGAAAGCCAGACTCCTGGTGTTTCCCCGCGCTGCTCTTTGTACTCATTTCCTCTTTCTTGGTCTCTCTGCCTCTGCAGGGTGAAGAAGATTGCAACAATTGATAGTGGTGAAAAACAGGAGTGGTTTTCTGTGCCGGTCCCGCGCTCCTCTGGAAACAGGCTGCTGGTGACGGGCCTGTCCTCCGGCAGGGATTATCAGTTTAGTGTCCTGTCTCAGAATAAAATGGGCACAGGACCCTTCAGTGAGATCGCCACCGCCCGGACTTTAGGTCAGTACCGTAAATACTGGCATCGATGCATCGATACACTCAAATGATGATGCGATACGATTCCGTAGGCTTGCTAGATAAAACATTAAAACTTGTTCAGTTTTTTTCTCTGTGCTTCGCTGGATGGAAAATTATGTTTTGTAATCTGCCCGAGCCTATGGCAGATCAGGGCAGTGGAAAGCACAGTTTGTGGAATCTTTGTGAGATGAAGGATAATTCATCTCCTGGAAATATTTGATCTTTTCCAACAGAAAGTAGATGCCCTTGAGACATCTTAAACCAGGCTTGCAATGCAAACCTCAAATGCTGGTTAATCTGTATCTTTCACCCGGATTATCTGGTAGAGTGAAGATTTCACAAACCTGCTCATGGACATGATTTCCAAGTTTGATTGATATTTGGGAGTATTTGAGTAAATCAGCTGATTATGTCGATGATATAGCATTTTAGGCTTTAATTATAGGTAGCACATTCTTCCATTCGTTCATTTTTTGAAGGCGGGACAATAGGCGGTGCGTCTGTTGCACCCGTGGGCAGTAGATTCCTAAAGGAATCCTATAATAAATGATGCCCAATTATTTTCTAATCATATAGTGCATTCATGGTTCAGATCTGAGACGAGATCATCTGTGCCAGTTCTTGTTACTTGGTTACTTTCAGTCATCAGATGGGTGCGATCCAGAGTATTCTTCCAGAGGTTTAAACAAAGATCTTCTTCTTTGGTTAGAGCTGGTCAAAAGCGTCCAAATAACTGTTTATATATAATCAATCATCAATATCCCAAGCGATGAAACTATGAATTGGCAGTTCCAGCAGGAGAGCAGGCAGATCATGAATAATGGGTCTGCCAAAGAATGTGGATTGAACCTTTTTTCAATTTGACAGTAGGGGTGCAAAGTGAATGCTTATATATGAATATGCAATAAAATATTTATATACTATAAAACACTGGGTTAGGGTTAACTATACAACCCAGCCTGACTTTCCTCAAACAGTCAAGGCTCAACATGTGTGGGAGCAATTTCCTCCCCTGTAATTTGATTTTCCTGCTGTAGCTATTTGGCTGATTGACTGAAGGTCTTTCTCGTTCTCTCTGCATCAGATCCCGCACTGAGGAGAGGTCGACCGAACCCCCCAGTGTCCCTGTCAGCTAATCAGGGCTCTGCAGGTGTTGTTCTGCGATGGTCACCTCCTGAAGATCAGGACCCCCCCGTCACGGCCTTTGTTCTCCAGTTCCGCGCAGAGCAAGGGTGGCTTGATTTGGACGAGGACATCGGTGGCAACAGGAGTGAGATGGTCGTTCCCGGTCTGCACAAGGTAACGAGCCGTTCGCTGCGTTCCCTCTGAGACTAATCAGCGCTTGGCGCGCGCCTTTTGAGATTTCAATCTCAGCCATACCTCTGTAATTTTGACTTTTGTAGACTCTCAATTATGCACACCACATGGCAGCCATCAAATCAGTCATCTTTCAATCTGTGTGCGCCGTCTTTACGTTCCCCTGCCTGTTTTCTCCTGTATAGGTCCTACAGGAATTCAAATGAACTTCATTAGCATTGCAGACACAGTTCTGTGTTGACAAAGTGCGGTTTCATCCTTTATCCTCCCCCTGTGTGTGTGTGTGTGTGTGTGTGTGTGTGTGTGCATGCATCGCCGGTCCCAGGACTGCGTGTACGAGCTGCGGCTGCTATCTCGTCGCGGGGAGTTGCTGAGCGAGCCCAGTCCATCAGTCAATGTCTCCACCATGGGTAGGTGTTCGAGAGCAGCCTTGCCCCCTTCACATTCTCCCCCCACCCTCAGTCTTACCCCACCCTCCTCACACAGGCTCCTTTTCTGCCTCCCTCCTCTCCGCCTTTGTTTCTTCCCATCCCCTTGTTCCCAGCGTCGGACTAGAATTAGAGCAGGGCCCCGGGGAACGCTGTCCATTAGGAACCTCGATGATAGAAATGGCTCCGCTAATAACTTCTCAAAAGAGTTAGTGATAGAAGTTGTTTTCTGATTGTGATGTGAATGTGACATTCATTTTTTATTAGATATGGTACAGATATATCAAACAAGGGATCTACAACCCCCCCTGGTATCAGCCTAGATTGTCTATTGCTCAGGATTGCTCTGCTGATCATTTCAATCTGACTGAGGAAACTGTGTAAAACAAGTTTATGATTTGCTGACAATGATCATCAGGGACATCGATTGGAGATTAGATCCACCGCATACCGTTGATGACAAACCCCATAGCGGCCGTGCATTACGGAAATGACTTTCTTTAGTTCCAATATAGATGATTTGCATTAACTGTCAATGTGACAAAGAGGCACGAGTCTGGAATGCGATGACGGTAAGCCAGTTTGATCAGAGCAGATCCTCTTCAGCTTGATGAAGAATGAGTTTAAAACCAATAAAGGAATTTCAATTTGTTTTTTTATTGATTTTAAAAGTGCATTTTTTTTATCATTGCGTAATTCATATTGATTGTGTACCTTTTTAAAATAAAATACACATTCATTTGCTTTAATCTTTTGATGAAGAAAAAAAAGAGAGTTAAAGCTCAGTGTTTTTAAACTTTACTGTTTCAAGCTTGTTTTTCATCTCCCTATGCTAAACAACAACAACAAAATAGTCATTATTTGATTCAATTATTTTGTCATTTTCTTATTCTTGTTTCTGATAGCCTTTAACAACAACCTGATTTTACTCTTCTTTCTTAATAAACCTCATAAAACGCTGTCACAGGGATGGAGATCTACCCTGCCACGTCCCGGCTCCTGGAATTCGTCCCGGAGCCATTACTGGCCGGCGTGTTGGGCGGGGTCGCCTTCATGTGCTTGGCACTGGTCTTGTTGCTGGCGTCCGCCTGTGTCATCAGCCACAAGAGACACCAGCGGCGCAGAAAGAAGGAGGATGGTAAAAAGACTCCCCAGTCCAGACACTCACGCTGATGAGCTGCACCGTGAACATGATCATTTATTTAATAAAAAATATTGAAGGCAACCTCCATCCATTATATAAATCATACCCAGCACATGGATTTGCCGCCGTTCATGTCCCCCTACTCATCTATTCAGTTGTAAAAGTTATTGATGTCACATGCATTACTCGCTAATTAGGGTCGTTTCTCATTAGTGGCTGCTAAATGTAAGTGTAATTAACTTTTTGGACAAGCCTGGGTGTCTTGGGCCCTTTAATGGTCTGTAATTATTAGGGTTGATTATGTTTTTACCTGTTGGTCAGTGTGGTTGTATCCTAATGAGTCAGATACCATCTTGCTGCTCCTCCCCCCCCCCCTCCCAGATTCCTCTCGTACCATCCATAAACGCTCCCCATCAATGTAAGTACCCCTTTATCATTTCATTATAAAGCCTCCCATTGACCTTTTCCTCTGCATACCTCTTAAATGAAAACGTGTTGAGATTATCAGCTGCTCCATTTCACATCGTCCTCGTCTTCATCCATTGCTGCTGCTCTGGCTTTCTCTCTTCCTCTTTCACTTTCTCTCAATCTTATTTTCTGCCTCCCACTTACACCTCCAGTTTTTCTTAGTGTTTTCTTTTCTCTCCCCTGCCTCCCTCCCTCCCTCTCGCTCTCTCGCAGAAAAACATCACGTAGCGGCAGTCCAGACAGTGTGTTAAAGAAAAGCCTGCTTCCAGCCAGCATCCTCTATCCCACTACTTCCTCCTCCACCACCACCTCCTCCTCACAGACAGACTGTTCCTCATTTAACATCGAATATCAGCACTGGTGGAAGCATCTGTTGTCCGACCACAGCAGGGGCCGCCTCACTAGGACGATTTCCACTCCGATTTCTCCCCCGATTGAGCTGATCTCTCGAGGTCCAGATGGGCGCTTCGCACTCCCACCGTATGATGGCGACACGCTGAGCGTTCACAGCAGGAAAAGCACAAGATACGACCAACCTGCCAGAGTCAGACGGTGTGCGTCACTACATTCAGAGAGGAAAGAGGCACCATTTGTACTCTCTGTTGATCTCCCACCATGCAAGCCAACAGAAGATAATAACGCCCGGCAAATTTGTGGCATGACCCCGAATTTAGCCAGTCAGGACCGTCATGTCTTGGATCACAACTCGGGTTATGACGTCTTCCCTGACCTCAGCAGCATGTGCTCCAACACTAGTTTGGCCACCATTCCTCATATCAGAGAACTAACATTCCCGGTGCTCCCACATATCCGATCCGGCCTCGGCCAGCCATCCACGACAGCCAGCACACTGGTTCTCCAGATGGAGCATGAGCGAGAGAGGGGGAACCTGAGTCACTGCCTTCAGCTCGCTCGAGAGCGGGAGGAGCTGGAGAAGGAGCTCCAGAAGTACACGCTAGAAAGAAGCTCCGGAGAAACGTGTTGGGAGTATTCGGACTTACGAGACAGCGAGGCTGGTGGTAAAGAGCTTTTGTTAGAAGGTAAGAGCAGCACTTTGCCCCACAGTCGCCCCCACAGCGGCGAGAAGAGCGCCAGTTCATCACTGGGCCCTTTCTCATCATATCCTGCCATTTGGGAAGCCTCTCCTGAATCTTCCACTCTGAGTTTGCCTTGTTTTAATTCTCATGAGAATCCACTTGCTTCCACGTTCTCCCAACAAAGTCCCTTCCAACTTGGAGAAGCAGTCCATTTTTCCAAAGCCCCACATCTCTCCTTAAAACACCAGAGACATGAAAGGGTAGAAGGACATCCAGGGGGCTCTGATAATTCACCACGATCCACACTCTTAGAAGTTCAAAAGAATGATTCATGCTCTGAGGCTTGGAGACAGAACAGTCTTAGTCATGGCAGCATTTCAGCGTCGTGTCGCCGTAGCAATAAATGTACTGACACATTTAATTCAACTCTCTGTGCAGTGCCAGGAACTTCAAAATTGGATGTAGGGATCCCTGAGTCAGATGATGTTTGTGTAGAGATGAGTGTTGACGAGCCAGAGTTGGATGAGCGTGTGGCGCTGCCTACGAATCCCATGCTGCACGAAAGAATCGCCTGCCATTTGCAACGAGGGCACTCTTTGACTCGAGGTCGGTATGAAGACAAGATAAAGAGCGAAGGCTTTAACTGCTGCAGTCCCGCCTCTGTCGATAAAATAACCAGGTGCCATCGGGGAACCGCTTCCACCACAAGCCAAGAATCAAAAATCTGCCACCTGAAGCGGCGAAGTCAAAGCCTCGACTCGAGGAGGCGGAAAAATAATCATTTTCTGACTCCTGCTGCGTGGGTAGACTCCCTCAGCCAGGAGAACTGCTCTGCTGCATCTTCCTCTCGCCAGGATTCTTTGTTCCCCACCAAAAAGCTCTCCAAAGTTCATGCAAATGCTCCTCCTGCTGACCAAGCTGCCTCTCATTCACTTCCCGCTGTGGAGCGTTCCTCTCCAAGGGGCTGTCCAGAGAGGCGCTTTTCAAACCCTAACATGCTTTGCCGCTACGACTCGAGAAGCGAGGCATCCCTCCATCTCCATCCCAATGCTGCCAAATGGCCACTCGCCTATCAGGAGGCCGTGAAAAAGGAAGACGGTTCCTTGGGGGCCGTGAAGGAACTTCCTAAATGCTTGCCATCCAAGGGCAATCATCAAGACGCAATGGAAGCGACTGTTGGAGGCTGCGAGGGAGTGCCGGAGTCCGGGGGCAGCTACAGCAGCTATGCCAGCAGCGGCCTAGGCAGCATGGAGCCTGCCAACGGACGCCTGTCCCTGTGTCACCCCTCCCCATCCCTCACCCGCTCACCAGAGACCGCAGAGGACAGCCAGGGGAGCGCAGAGGACAAGCATAGTCACAAAATGGAACCGAGCCAAAGGTATTAAGTACATAATGAATGAGGGAAATTACATTTCACTTTACACTAAGTGCTATATTTTTGTATAAATCATACTGCAGTGCATAGGTCTCAGATTTCCATTTGTGCATGATCGTATGATTTGAAATACAGTGTGAGCAAAACAATATAACGAGCAGTTCGTCTGTTGGTGTAGCTCAGCTACGCAGATGTATTGCAGAAGGTGACACACGTGTCATAAGTCGGAGAACCACAGGTAGCGCTTAGGAGCATGAGGCGAGTGAGCGCCCTATTAATAAAAGACTTGTAAGGATGCAAAGAAAAAAAGCGAGCACGCCGTAAAGGTTTTCTCCATTCTAAATCTTTCTCAGCAGAAATATACCGCTGATGAATGTGTGCATTAAACACCCCAACTGTCTCCGTATACTAAAGTGGTGATTTGTGACCCCTCCAGGAGAAAGGCCTCAGTCGATGAGAATTATGAGTGGGATGCCGCTGACTCCTGCTCGCAGCCTGGAGGCCGAGATGGTGAGGAGCTTTCTCGTTAATATGCATCTTGTGGCTTGGCGCAAATGCTGGTGGAAAAAAACAAAATCCATTTGTGCATACAGAACAATGCTGAAGCGAATATGAGAGAGTGATGTCTTGTGATGACCTATTATTAACATGGTGCAGTGATGGAAATATGACAGAAGGTTTACAGCGATGCATCGCATATTTTAATTGACAGAGGAAGGAAAGACCTTCCATGGCGCTCAGTTTTTGAGGGGTGGACTTAGTCTCTTTTGTCCGTGTGCTCCTTTGTTGTACCAGGGGCTGATGTTCGGGGGGGTGGGGGGTGTTGTCCAGGATGCTTCATGGTTTCTGAAGCATCATTCTCTTCATCACTGTCTTTAAGGAGTCCAGCAGAAGTACATGACCCGCCCTAGGAAACAGAGGCAGCTCTGGCTTCAGTGTTCCGAGCCCAGTCCAGTTTATTGTCAATGCGGACCCCCAGATATTTATAGTCCACGTTGCCCCCCCCCCCCCCCATATTACACAATGTGCTTGTGTCATATGGAAATGACATGTATTAAGTCTTCTCTAAACTTCTCATGATAATCTCAATTTAATCTGTAATAAAATGAGGCAGAACAAACACAAGACCAAAATCACGAGTCCAAGGTGACACAACTGGAGTCCCCCCCCCCCCCCCCCCCATCAGCATTGATTACAGTAATCCTCTTCCTTCTTCTGGCACATCCTCCAGTGATGTCATCCTGTGGGATGGCGGCCCAGAGCTGTCCAGATTTGCTGCTGAGTCTGCAGAGGACAGACAACCTTGCAGGTTTTCGGGGAGTTCGTCGCCGGCCAGTCCAGAAAAACACGCATGAGTCGTGTTGCCTCGCCTGTGGCATTCTTTTAGGTGGCGTTTTCTCTCCATTTGTAAATTCAACAGGGGCGCGTGCATATTGGATTTAGCGGATAAAGAAAGGCATCCGGGGTAGTTCCCTACAAGTTAGAATTTCAGACGCGAGGCAGAAATCAGCCGAGCATGGTCAAAACAGAAATAGTCTCTCAGATGGGCCCCAAAAAATGACTTGTTAATTATTAAACAGATTACTTATGTACTGGGGTGTAACGTTACTCAACATCTTTCCATTCAATCTGTCAACCCGTTAGCGAATAGCCAGTTAGAGATTAATTCATTCCTTCACTGTCATTTCATTTAAACTGCTAAATTGACCTCAGTAGTATTTAGTCCAATCATGCAAGGATTTGCTCATGTCTTGTTTTGACTTATTTTCTATGCAAGACTTAAATCATGACATTCAGTGACTGGCAGCTTGGACGTGTGGCATGCATGGGTCAAAAAGCAGCATTTAACAGACCATCAGAGGGACACCTTTTTAATTTTCTAAGCTGCTTGAGGTGATAAATGTTGGTGTACTTTTAGCAACAAATTAAGAGAAATGCTTTCACCCCTTGGCTCCTCTGAATTAACTCCCAAGCTAACCCGCATTTGCACTGAAAAGCCTTTTTTGAACATTCAAACCTTAACCTCTCACTGTTCCACATTTGTGGCTGTTGAGGAAAACCAACGTTGTGCAGACATTAAATAACAGCTGTGGTGACATGGCAGGAAACTCAAAGATAATTTCACAAGTCTCTTTTGACCCACAGGCTCGCCTCGGTCATCAAATCTGTTGAAGCCTGTCAGGTGCGGTGGCCTTCCCAGCATGCAGCGCTCCACAAAGGCACTGGAAAGTGGAACTCGACTCTCTCTGCTCCCGGGGCATCAAAGCAGCTGCTCCGCTGAGCCAGAACCCGATTATGTGTTGCTCTGACAGAGCCAGCCCTCAGCTTGTCTTCACCTTCTGTGCCCTTTTCATTGACTTTACATCACGAGGTGACAAAACGTGCATGGAGCAGGAAGTCAGTGTTTGTCCTGTCAATTGAATTCCCTCGTTTCTTTCTTTTCTTTATCGTCCTCAGTTCTGAGACATTAGGAACGTTTTATGATTGTAAACATCGTGCGCTTGGCATTTCCTTTTGAGGACTGCCTGCCTGCCGCGCTGCCAGTGTGAAAGTGTTTCACTGCGCTCATGGAGTCGCCGCGTTCGCTGTGTGTCGTTCAATAGCATTCATCCTTTTGGGATGACGCAGCGGCCACACGGGACTGAATAATATCAGTCATCAAGTTATTTAGGCTGTAGGTGAAGACGCTTTTAGATATCATCAATCACCTCTGAGTTTAATAAGATAGATAGTAATACAATTCCAGTAAGGATGATGCATGGAATATAGATGCGTCTCCACGGTAACGGCTGTGTTTTAGTCTCTGCAGAGAAACAATGCGGTCTCTACATTCCATAATTGAGATAACTTTCACCGTCATTTGGTGCTTAATAAATGGTACCACTTTGAGTGTAGCCATTAAAATACTCTGATCAGATTTTTGTGCTGGAAAAACATATTCTGAATGAAATAATAAGTTTCTTCTTAAGGCTGTCTGCTTGTTCAACAAAGTGGAACAATCTATAATTATGCTTTTCATGTATAGAAAGAGCGATGGTCTTTTATTCTGGCTCCGATTTTCCAAGGTCAATTCCCAATTCCCAATCTCTCCCTGTATCAGCTTCAGATTAGTGGCAAACGGTGGTGATGCTGCTGCCATCGTGACCAGAAGGGATGTTAAATACCCCCCCAGCAGTGCATTCATCCTGCTGTTAAATACTCGGGACGTGCCTGGAAAAGGTGTTGCTAAATATTTGTCGAGCCATTCTGAACAGATGTGTAAACAGTTTAATCTGCTGTAAAGCTCAGCGGTGCGCCCATTAAAAGTTCAATTTCAAGTTCCACAATAGCAGTAAGAGAAAATATGCAAGTTAATGACTAATTATCATCGCGTTTGGAAAGCCCTGCTGAGACGTTTGCCTCCGCGACCTCGCCCCGGATAAGCGGCGGGTGGGATGGGAGGGATGGATGGATTGTGATTCTGCAAAACCCGACTAAGCATTGCTGCTTTGTGGTATTCTTAGAGTAAATGAAAACACTCAAAGCACTGATTTCATCAAAGCTCTACTTACCTTTCCACCCACGTACAGTACTTGCCACCGCTGCTCTGTTCTCCATGAACAATGGAAGAAGTTTTGCTCGCTGCTCCAGCCCAAGGCCTTTACATTAGTCAAGCAAATAATTAACTCAGAACGCCATCAGAGCATGGCGGGTTATCCATCCTATAATTGAAATCCACTCGTAGAGCTTGCAGATCAATGTTTTCATTTTTGGGTGTATACACGTTATACCTCCAGCCCTAAAATGAAACCGTCACACCGTTGTTGCGTCTTTGAAACATATTATACCAGCCCAGACAAAACATTTTCCAGAGCAGTGAGAGTCACCTTGAACTTTGAATCGCTCAGCGTTTTGGAGCAGGCATTTGCCGCTGGGTCTGTTATCACTGGAATCGCTCACAATAGGTCGAGAGAAAGTGGAATGCTTTATAAGAAGAGCTTCTACATCGCTCATATTTCTCAGCCTCATCAATGCCCAGGCCTTTTTTTTATTATTCTTACAATTTGCTGCTTCAATAAAGTTGCTTTACAAGAGGCATCACCGGAGGTCAGCGTCACCACTCCATTCAAGTCCAGTCCGTGCTCAGACTAAAACAAATTTATTTTTCTTTGCAGTTGTGTCGGCATGCTATTGTGCATGTTTTACATTTCACATCGTCTCATTGATTGAGTTCACAAATTCAAACGCACAATTTTTGCTTTGACAGCTTTTCAACTATACTGACATACTTTGCCACATGATCAGTGTTGATGCATTCATTTGATCAATGAGAACTTTAACTTAATCAGGGTTGGAATTCTTTCTGTCGACTCGTTCCTCTTCTAACAAGCTTTTTTTTTGTGCTTTCCTGTCATAATACACCAATCAGTCCCATCTTAGAATTATAAATATTTTATTGTCAGTGTACATTGTACAACAAGATTAATCTTATATATTTGCTCATTTGCAACAGCATTCAAATACTTTTCTGCCTCTTAAGGTCATCCAGCTTCCATTCAGTCCACACTTTTCCAAAAAGCTATTGCTTCTTTGGCTTCGCAGCACATTTTCACATCTTGTCTTGTTCGCACACGCTCTTTCACAACTGCCCATTCCTTTCACCATAATAAAGGGTTGGCAGCAATTACCTTCAGCGCACCGCCGGCCAGACCCTGTCCTGCAAAACAGCAGCACGTGTGCACAAAGCACTGCTAATGACATTCATTTGCTGCGCAATACATGTGAACCACATGTCATTGGCTGGACAGTGTCAGTCATTGTTTCATCTGTCACTTGCTCAGTTGCACATAATAATCTGTGATCTGTTTATTATTTGCTGTTCAGGTTGGATTCTACTGTATGCAGTGCAGTGAGCGATTGCACGCAGTTTAGAGGGAGCATTGCTTCTAACTCTTTCAGCTACCGTGTGTACTTATGGGATTAGCTTTAAAGCAAGCTCTCTGTTATGATGACCATTATACGGTGAATGAATTAAAAGCAAGAAACCAAATCAAGGGTCATAAACAAACTAAAGTGTAATGAAATGACACTAATGTTGCTCCAATTAGAGCCTGAATGTTTATGTGCTGCAGAACTTTACCACACTGCAACGCTCTACATTCAAAATAAGCACGAGATGGTGCCGCTCTTCAAAACACTCAGATGTCTTTTTTGTTTGTTGAAGATTAATGACCGTCGCAGTGAGTTAGCAGTGCTGTCTGCCGCAGAATCTTTGTAGACAGAAATTCTAGCCCAGCAATGGTGCAAGAACATTTTTACCAAACTGAAATGAAGCGAAATGCAAACGCATCGCTGACTTTCATCTCTGCTAGTGTCGCTCTAAAATAATAATTAAAACTGAAGACTTGGTTTCAGATTGTCTCAGAATTTTAAACATTTGAAACGTCGCCAAACGTCCAGAAGACATTTACTATAAATATTTGTGACTGAATTCAGAAAGGTTTACATTATTATATGGTGTTATATTCTATCATTCAATTTGTAAATTTTTCATCCGCTATCACATTTTTGACAAATTATGTTGCTCTGTTTGTAAAAGTTTATTAAGGCAACAACAACAAAAAATCGAACACGTGTTGATGTTGATTACTTTGAAATATTCATTTTTAGACATTTTAATTTAAGATTTAAAGACAAATTCCAATTATTAAAGTGACTGATTGGATTTTTAGCAGCTTGTCCTTTTTCTGATATGAAACCATGTGTTGCTTTTGGCCTCAACTCTGCTGCTCAATGTGTGAATAAAGCAATCAGTGATGTTGTGCTGATTCACAGCTTGATTCTGCTCTTTTGACACAAAGTGTGCAGCAGATTTCAGTGACTGATAAAACACTTGTCTTACATCTGAACCAGCTTCCAATTAAACTAATGGTGTTAGCACTGCAGCACCAGGCAGGCCCCCATTCCGAGGAAATGATCGGAGGTAATGTCACAGTCATCCTTTTTAATGCTCTGCAATTCCATTTATTTTGACATTTATATCACTTTGACATCAGAGATTACGGGGTGGGACAAACACATATTTCTCATTTTCTTTGGCTGTGAAGCCGAGTTGTCACAATGCAGAGAGCAAACAAAGAAAGCTACGACGAGTGTGTGCGTGCAGCCAATGTGTGAGTAACTTTGAACAGCCTTTTTCAAAAGGCGAGCGCTTGCAGCGTCTGCACGACAAAGCTGCATTCTACTCCGACAGGCACCTTTATTTCTCTCTCTCTCTCTACGCCTACGAGGTGCGAATTTATTTAGCTGTAAATTCAATTGCATTTAGGCGTTCGACTCTGCAGTGAAGCTCTGCAAAGGGACTTTACCTTTAAAGTGCTTCTGTAGAAGAGGTGACACAATGACAGCTTGATACGAGTCGCAGAGAGGCTGTAGCAAAGTGGAAATGCGATATGTTACTACATAATGAATGGCGCCCTTCAATCAGATTTAAATTCACGTGTACTACATTTGCCACTGCTTTGTACATCTGTAACGGAGTAAATATGAGGACAGGGAGTATAGGGTCGTCCTACGATCGAGAGGTTGGCGGTTCGATCCCCGGCTCAGGCGCATGTCACTGTGTCCTTAGGCAAGACACTTCACCCACATTGCCCGGGCGCATGCGCACGCTGCGACCAGCGGCAGACTACAGTTGAAGTAGCTGCCGTAAACCAATTCTACCTTCGGGTACAAATGACGTAAAAAGTCTCTAAGGGTGACAGTGCCCAGCCACCGTGCGTAGGGAACTCATTTCTCTCTGCTTGCATCTGGGATCTTGTCCTTTTGGTCATGACCGTAGGTGAGAGTAGGAACGTAGACCGATAAATTGAGAGCTTTGCCTTTCGGCTCAGCTCCGCCTTCACCACGAAGGACCGATACATGCATCGCTGCAGCCGCTGCACCGAGCCGCCTGTCGATCTCACGCTCCATCCTTCCCTCACTTGTGCACGCATTATCGCTAAATTCAATATGCTAAACAGGCCTGACCCGTGTGACCTTTAATGTGGAGTCATCCGTAAGATTAATCTACCATAACTTTTGCAATATGTGCAAAACATTGAAAAGAATTAAGACACCCACACTAAACAAAAAATACAAAAAAAAATATCCAGAAATTACAAAGAAGAAAAAAATTAAATAACCAACATTTTCGTTAAAGCAGTTTTCTGTTGCACCATGAGTGAAAATGTGTCATGAACATAGTCATGGTGCTAATGTTGCTAACAGAAATGCTGTGTTGGTTTGTTTTTATTTGCAAGCCATTTTTTTTTTCCATCTTAAGTACATCAGGAGGTATTTATATTTTTGCATGAATGAGAGAATGAGGATGGCAATTAGCTCTTGTTGCACAGGATAAGCCACGGCTATTATCTCCTGCCAAGTGTAAAATTAGTGCGATCATCATCAATATTACCATAGAAATATGGTTGGACGTGGACAATTTAAAGATTGAAACCTAAATGAGAGTTTTTCAATCAGTCTATCTGCACACCCAGCAATCAGTCTGCAGCAAGAATTTGCAACACGTCAGCAAAGTTAATTACCTCACCGGATGCCTCGCAGCAGAATGTGGAATAATAACACAAGGAAGGGGGGAAGAGAATGACTTTTCTTCTGTTGTGTTGGTTTTTAGTACAGTAAACACATTCTTAGCCCCCGTTTCACTTTAATTAGGTGTTTGCCCGAGAGAGCCTTGTTTTTGGAAGACGTCTGTGTTCCTGCTAACCCTAGAGCAGGAACATGGTGTGTCTTATCCTCTTGCTGTTATTTAAATAGTTCATTCAGAAATGGTCTTCTGGAAAAGCAATGGTTTTAGGTTTTTCTTTGGAATCCACTCATTACCAGAACATTATTTAATTATTATTATTTAATTTCTCCCAGTACCTTTTGACATGGTGAGGCCCTTTGAGTGAAATGTCTCTCTCTCCATTTGTTGACATAATTACAGGTAAAAACTTGAATGTTTGGAGACATTGCTTTACTACGAATATATTTAGTTAGCAAAATTATCAAAAATCATATTAATATAGCATATAAATATAAATACAAAACTATATTTGCACTTAGACGTTGTTTTGTTGATACTTCTATATTTACGATGAATGACTTTATGTAAACTTTCTCAAATTTGCAGCAAAGGTTGCAGTAATATTCAGCAATGGCAATAAAATGATGCAACAATGTGGAAAAACACCCACATTTGTTATTTATTTATGCAGTTCTTCAGGTGAGGTTTGTTTTAATAAGAAAGAAATGTCATTTTTGAAACATTGGTTTACTTTATGTTTTTGTTGTTGTTATTAAGACAGCTGTGGAAAATACTCTTATTTTTTTGTGGGTTTTTTTATGTCATGTAAAACTCTGATATTTGTGTTAATGAATAAATACTTCTTATATGCAATCCCAGAAACAGGGTTTATGTACCTATCACAACATCAGGGTTGCTTCAAAAAAATAAAATAAAAACATGCTAAACATTTCCATGAACACTGCCTGTTTCAACGAATCATCTATTTTCCCTGTGTAAATCACAGATGAACCCCAAACAGGGCAGCGCTGTATGTATTTCATTATTGTATTAAGGAATAAACTGGAAAAATGAAATGTGTCTTGGCTGAAGATTTTACTGACTTGCAAGTTCTTTACATTATATTGTTTAGTGGCAGTGGAATAAAAGCTGTTCATGTGCATTGATCTGGGTCCGCTACACCAGGGTAAGTAATGCATTGTGAATCCTTAAGCACATTTATATTCCCCTTCCTAATTTCAAGTGTTTTGCATATGCAGATGCAAAATCAATGGTACTTATTTGATAAAAAAAAAAAAGCCCTGGGTTATAAAATGTAGATTCTCACTGGCATAGCGATTTAATCAGAAAGTTACTTTCAAACTTTAGAGCAAACTGATGTTCATGGTGAGCTATCGCAGCCTTCCACCGATCTCCCCCTGAGTCTTTACACAGAAGCCTCACAATGAAACTGACAGTTTAAAAGACGATGGCTTTCATTTATAGATGATGCTGCTCTTTCTTTTTTGGATTGGATTGTGATCGTGAGAGCTATGACTATTGCGGATTGCTAATCAAGACAGACTGAATTCACAGTAGATTTAACGTGTCAGCAGGTAAACCCTTAAATAGAAAAGCATTAAAAAAAAAATATCGCATAGAGCTATGAAAGCCAGCAACACACACAAAAGTACATAGATGACTTCAGGGAATTTACATAGACCAATAAGTTCTGCATTGATTTTTTAATACTAAATCCTAACCGCTTGTTATTCCGTTATTCCAACCTCAACCTCTTACCAGAAAGATTAGTTCTATTCCAGCTAGGCATTGGATACTGTCCCTAATTGCATCAGCCACCAAACAAAGAGCTGGTATTGATTATGAAATATAACCCCCCCCCCCCCAAGCTCCAAGTACAACATGTGTCATTTAAACAGTCATCGCACCATGAAGCATGGAAACCTACCTGTGCACAGAAACAACAGTTTCAGACCCAATTTAATCCGAGTTCAAGTGTTTAGTTTCACTGTAGCATCTTTTTATTGTTTCATTCGTGTAATATCCATGAAGTTCAAAGGAAAAATACCCCCCTTTTTCCAAAAGACAGTAACTCACAACAAAGATAATAAAGGGCAAGCAAGGAACTAATCGAAATTCCTACTTTATTACTAATCCTAATAAAGACTGTAAAGTATTTAGCCATATTTGACAAAATGCTTTGTTTCTTGACACTGACAGAAATACATTTGTTGACTACAAATTTGTATCTGTTTGGAAATTAGGCTGTGATCATTGACATGTGTCGGTACAATACACTGATGCATGTGGAGCAGTATAGTTAATTCCCTGAGATCAAAAGGAGGCTGTGGAGAACACAATATCCACATTGAAGTAGTCCACAGTTAGTTTTTCCTTCTGGCTTGGCGTCCACTCCTGCCTCAGCATTTAGGGTTGACTGGATTAAGTCATGAAGAGAGCGGGTCAGATTAGTTTGGTGATGTTATAACATGTCTATACATTCAGATCAAGAATTGAAAAGTGAATAAGGCTTATTGTTACATGGCACAATGTGATCAGCGACTTTAATTTAACCCATCCAGAGCAGTGGGAGGTCATTGTGTGGCACACGGGGATCAATTCCACTCGATTAATTCTCCTGTCAGTGCTGCTTTACAAACTCGTTACCTGAAAAGCTAACATTTGGACTAAATGACTCGCAGTGGCAGAAGGAAGAGCGGAGAGGATAGACGGCTTTGCAGCTGTGTGTAACTGCAATATACTAGTTAATGACAAAGTGATGGGAGGAAGTGGAATTAAATAGGCTTGCATCACCACTGATAAACGAGGAATACTGAAGAAATGTCCTGAGCTGAAATAAGATATGCTATTCCACATCCAAGGAGAAGATGATGACAGCAGCTTTATTCAAGAGAGAGAGACTTTAGATCATACATCATGAAGCTACAGGAACATCGACAAAGTAGTATTTCGACAGTAATTGGATGATTGAGGCCACATAACAAGGATAACCAGCGTCGACGATGACAGTAGATCATGCAGTTTCACTTTCAGAGTTAATCAGGACAGATCGACACACAAAAAACAATCAATCCCAATTTTGTCAGCTATTACTTAATCATGTCTTCGTTTTAACTGGGCTTTTTTTTTAAGTTAAAGTTTTGAGAATTCCTGTAGGTTGGAATCGTTTTGGTCCCAAGACATCTAATCATTGGCTTTACCAGATAAAACTACAGGGTGTGAGGGAAACTTCAGAGAGAGAGCGAGAGAGCTCCAGGTACTAAATTGCACCATTTCTCTTTTGTCCCTATAATCTATACTTGTAGGACCTTCACCAGACCTCCTCTGAACTACTACTGACCTTTCTTTCTTTTTGTGTGTGTCCCATGGCACATGCTCATGCTCCACCCAACCAAAAAAGAACGGCTTCACACGCCAGCCATGTAACAGAATATTTGGATCGTAATTTGTTCAATGAAGCTCGAGTGCGAGTTCAGTCAGGAACACTATCCTCTGGCACAATTAGCCAATCATTTCTTATTCATAATGTCCATGATTCACACCTCTCATGCATGCTCAGTCTTATTTTCTGAAGTCATGGTCTGGAGCTGGTCACATCCAACCAATAGCACAGTGACACGCTTTAATTATTAGCCAATCATCTTGCTGCCTTTTATTTGACTCCTTTCATTTCATTAATGCTGCTCAGTTATTGCAAGTTCACCAATTTCTGAGCAGAGTCATGAGCCACCACCATGTGCCTGGACTGGGCAGACATCAATCACAATCTTTCTGATGAATCTGAGCAACAAAGACTTTCTGATATTCAGTCACTTGTCTCTCCTGATTGAAAGGACATGTGCAATCTTGTCATCGCCTCCTCCTAATAATGGAAAAAAGTTTGCCAACTAAACCATTTTCATGAACGTCTCATTAATGACGTCACATAACACAGACAAACAGGGGGTTAAAATTGGCCGGAGCGAAGCCGCACCATCAGGGGAGGGACTAAAATGATGACGAAACAGGGAGAGTCTCCATTCAACGCATGGGGCAGGCACGAGAACCATGGTCAGCGCTGAACAACTTCTAACTGCACTGCTATTTATATAAATCTCTTAATCTTAACCCACATTCTCCTCATTGACTACGCACTGAGGGTTTAGAAAAACCCTAACACTGGCCACAAGATGTTAGTTGTGAGGCAAGTCCTCCCTGGATCAGACTTGTTGGGCCAGCACATCCCACACATGCTCAATTGGACCGAGATCTGAGGAGGCCGGGTCAACTCCTCAAGTGGTTTTTGTGTTCCTCGAACCATTCCTGAACCGTTTTTTGCGGCAGGGTTAGGTTTACAGTTGGCATGGTGTCTGGTCTGCGCCTGCACAGCCCTATAAACACGACAAGCAGCGGTGCACCATGTATTGACCTTTCTATCAGAAAGGTCAATAAACTTCTTCAGCAATCTGAGCTACGGGCGCTTGTCTGTTGCATCAGACCAACCCGGTCAGCCTTTCACTCCTGATCCATGAGCCTTGGCTGTCCCTCACCCTGTCGTCGGTTCTCCACTTCTCATTCCTCTGACTACTTTTGATAGATAGCGGCCTCTGCAGATCAGGAACGCCACAAAAGAGCTGCAGTTTTGGAGATGCTTTGACCCAGTCGTTGAGCCATCACAACTTGACCCTTTGTCAAACTCACTCAGATCCTGAAACCTCACAATTTTCCTGCCTCTAGCACATCAAATGTAAGGGCAAAATGTTGACTTGCTGCCCAGTATATTACACCCACTATTAGCCATAATAAAGAGACAACTGCCATCATTCTCTTTACCTGCCATAATATCATGGCTGATTGGTGTCTATGTTGCTTCAGATGTTGCTGATTATTGCCATTGTTGGGAACAAAAAAGCAAATTCTGATGATAGAAAAAAAAGATTGTCTGTAGTAGTAATAAATTCCCATATGGGGGGTGTAATATATTTGCAGGTTTCAATAATCCTTAAATCAGTTGCCATCTTAAGGCGACTTGTCGCTACCATGGTGGCTTGCCCTCAGACAGATGCTGCCTGCAGCTGTACGTCACACGTCCACACACTCTCAATATCACACCTGTCGATGCTCTTTATCTCCCAGATTCCCACCAACATCAGATCAACAAGGATCTCGAGTGAGAAGACCTTGTCTATGATGATCGTGCTGCGTAGTGAAATGACAATTGTGTGCTGCCAACATCTTTTCATGACAGCACCCTGTTATTCTACACTCAAAAAAACACTTCAAAAGACAAGAATGCCAGCTACCGATTAAATCCTGCCAAATAATACAGGAAAGTAGTGCCGTCAGTGTGGGCCGTCATGAATGCACTAACCACAAACCCATCCTCCTGCAGCTTGCTTGCTGCCTCACTCTTTATAATTACTCGTCTATGAGTGAGGATACATCAGAATCTAGCCCTGTTAATGATTTCCATGAAAAACACTTTTTGTTTTTTTAAATACAGCCCAAGGCATCATGCGTAGGCTACAGTAATTACAATGCTAATTGTCTGTTTTCACCTCCATGCAGCTGTCAATGGGCTATTTTACACAATGAATACTTGCTGTGTCAGGCAAATAGATTATTCCATTAGGCAAATTGATTTCAAATGGGTTAGCGGGGTCGTCTGCGTCGGCCAAAACAAAAACGTAGATAAAAAGTGAATGCAATCAGTCTGGAGTGGTGAGTGGTATTGAGTACACCAGCACAGTGTGCTGTTGACCCCCCCCCCCCCCCCGTTGTTGTTCTGCCATGGCTTTGGTGCGTTGTCTCGCTGTTTAATGTTTGTGACTTTCACTGGTGTGCTTTGGCTTGCTGTTTAATAAGGACGGATATCTGTAATAGTTTCATTTACTCACTCATGTGCTGTTTTCTGCTGTTCATCTCTCCAGAGTGTCCATCACTTTCTTTCTTTCTGTCTGCCACCACCGTCCTGCAGACTGCGTGTCATCATGATAATTTGCACTTGTCTCTCACTTATGTGAAAAACGAAAACTGAGTGACTGTCTGACTGAGGATGCCAGCCTGTGTCATGTCTTTATTAAGGTGTCAGGTCAGTGCAAGAGACCGGATGAAGCTGTCAATATTATAAATCAGATCACGTCATCACTGTTTTGAAAACAATGTTGCACCCAACAAGGAACAGGTTGCAGGAACTAATGCAAGTCCTACTACTGCACCTTCTTCTTGTCCCTTGAGGGGTCGTCACAGCAAATCAACCTTCCCCTCTTCACACTGTGCTTTGCATCGTCCTCCCCAACACCAGACACTCTCACTACCTCCCTCACTGCGTCCATGTATCTTCTCCTGGGTTGACCTCTAGCTCTGTTTCCTGGCAGTTCCATCCTCAGCATCCTTCTACCGATATAGTCCCTGTCTCTCCTCTGGACATGTCCAAACCATCAAAGTCTAGTCTCTCTGACCTCGTCTCCAAAACGTCTAACCTTCACTGTCCCTCTTATTGTCTCATTTCTAATCCAACCTGGTCACTCCCAAGGAGAACCTCAGCATCTTCATCTCCTCCACTTCTAGGTCCCCGCCTCCTGTCTCTTCCTCAGAGCCACTGTCTTTAAGCCGTCCATCATGGCTGGCCTCACCACTGTCTTTAAGCCGTCCATCATGGCTGGTCTCACCACTGTCTTTAAGCCGTCCATCATGGCTGGTCTCACCACTGTCTTTAAGCCGTCCATCATGGCTGTCCTCACCCTTGCCTTGTAGACCTTTCCCTTCAACCTCGCTGATACTCTCCTATCACAGAGCACTCCTAATGCTTTCCTCCACCCGTTCCAGCCTGCCTGCACACGATTCAAATCTCTACAGACCTGCTATCCATGTTTTCCCTTGCCTGTATTCTATTGGCACTGCTCTGCTAGCAGAAATGGGTACAAGAACCATTTGGCATCAGTAGACAATAATTCAAATTGTACAGTCAGGATTAAACCAAGAACCACTAAGGAAATTAAACACAGGGCTCCTTTGAGGCTATTTTCAAGAGTGTCCTTGAGCAATCACACTCCCGATTATGACGTGATGGGGGTGGGGAAGCCTGGTCTGCTGATGTGTAAATGCTCTACTTATATCCCAAACAAAGAAAAAGAAAACAAACAGAAAAAATAAAACCCAATCAAAAGTACTTGGCCTACCTTTTATCCATCCTTTTTACAGCAGCCCTGAAATGCATTACAATTTCATGGATGAAGACAGAGCCACCGTCGCTTAACATTTGGAAAGTAAAACTGAAAGAACTTTACGAAATGGAAAAAATAACTTACTCACTACGACTGCAATTACACATCTTCGTAAAACGATGGCGACCAGCAGAAGGCTTCTTAATGTAAAAACTAACCAAAAGGATAAGGGGTCATGTATACCTGGGTGTGCCGCCACTGTAATTAAGATTTCTTTTTTCATTATATAGGAATTTAACCTAAAAATCTTAATGTGGATATGCTGTCTTACTATGTTATATTATGTATCATGTGGATAAGAATACTGATGTTAAATGCTCTGTTGCTGTTAAAAAATTGAAATAAAATCTAAGTGGGAAAAAGTACTTGGCCATTGCACCTCCATTAATCATAGTGGCTTGAAATCAATATAAATGATTAATCACTTATGCTCTTGAATTATTAGATATTAATGTACATCAGGAAATCAACAATGTACAAGAAATTGTCTGAATTCCGTCAGTAATCATACATTTTCACAGCTACTGTCGAATGCAACAACGACTACGACGAATAGAGGTCCAAAAATTTGAGCTCTGTGATTTTACACTCTATTACAACCTTGCTACTACTTACATATTGGACAACTTAAAAACTGGAGCATTTTTGAATTTAGCATTTTGAATTGTTCATCAACAAATTCTGTTAAAGATCTGGAGGTAAGATAACATTTCACATTTTAGAGCCGTTGTGGCGTGCTGGTGTCAGCAAAAACCAGATTAGTCAAACAGAAGCAAGGTTCGAGATTGCATATTATGAGTAAGCATTATTCAACCAAATGTGTTTTTCAGTAATAAACTATAACAAATGCCTAATTGGACTAAATGATCCACTGAAGCACATAAACTGCATGGCAATGAAGGAAAAATGGGTTACAGAAGTTGAGAAAAATCATTAAAAAAAATACTTCCCTCCCAATAGTTTTCTTATTTTATCAGAGAATGCTGCAAGAAAATGGGAGGATGAGTGTGGGACACCTGTTGTTTTAGGGTCTGCTTAAGTGGTTAGTCAGCAGGATCTTCTATCAGGACTGAGGGTGGCCATTCCAGGGAAGGACGATAGGGATTTTACATGACCTTCTCCATGACAATCTGTGATTTGGCAAACTAATTAACTCTATGCAAATCTTAGAAACCTAATTTAAATGAAACACAGGCCTTCAGAGGGCGAGAAATCAAACAATTTGGCGCTTGAGGATGACATTTTCTGTATGGGATACTTTGTTCTGCTACTTCTACTCACTACGAGAATCACACTCCCTGTAGTGAGATAGAGGACAGACGAAACGTCTTGTTAAAGTGTTGGTCGAAGTTTGAAAACTACTTTTGAGGCTCAAGGGAAACTTCAGTGAATAAGGTATTCAGTCTCAGCCTCACCTGATGTCCTTCGTATATTGATGTGGAAAGATTGAAGGATGTATTGAGAATATTTTATTATTTCTTATAGTTAGATGAGGAGGCCTTCTGATACCGTTCTTTTGTAGATTTCGTAATCAACTCCTGGATAATACACGCTATTCTGGGTTCACAAAGGGCAAGGATTTGAGTGCAATGACCAAATCAGGTTTTGATCTTTGGTTTCATTCTATCATACTGAAACAATCTATGATGATTAATGCCTGACTGTTAAAAGTGTATAAAGTGTGTGGTGAGGGGTTTTACAGCCTTAAAACATATATGTACATGTATAATAATTGTAAAAAAAAATAAAGATGACTACATTGCGGATTTCACTTATTGCGGGTTATTTTTAGAATGTAACCCCCGCGGAAAATGAGGGACTACTGTATATAATATTATAAAGAACTAACATTTGTATGGAAACAAATTAAGAATGGACCCTTTTTCTTTTTGATTTTAACTCAGAGCTTTAAGGTCAGTCAAAATCAAAGGGACTTTCTGATAGATCTGCGTTCCAATGTAAAAGATTCAAAAGTATTGTCGGAGTGCACTCCTTCAAGCGTGTTTCAAGTTGGTGCAGCCACAGGTGACTGGTGCAATTCAACCACGAGCAGTCAGCTAGTTCACAGGAAGTGTAGATCCTGTTTCCTGCATTCAAGCTGGGTGGCTCAGCTTCCACTGGAATCTCCTCGAAATCTTTGGAAGTGTCCACAGGAATCATTTCTATCCAAATATTTAAAAAAAAATCGTGACTCAGTCACAGATGTTGACTTCAGGCCTGAGTCTATAGGACCGCCCGCCTCCACAAGTTGGAAAGGTTTTGCCAATTTAATTCCCAGTACTCAGATTGCTCCTCAAAGTTTCGCTCCTCACGTGTTCATGCTCTCTTGCAGCGATGCAGAGACAAAAGAGGAATTAAACAGTCCGTCCCCCGTCCCCCGTCCCCAACATGGGCGGAACTCCGCATCTGAGTGATGGCAGCTGCTGTCCCATGAAAGATGCTGCCTTCGAGTGCAGCCTCCTCCGCATCTGAATAATAAAATCAAAACAACTAAAACTAATTAATTCATTATCCTGACTTTCATATTCATTCCACTGCTAATATTTATGTGGTCTGTTTTAGTATACTGCATAGATGGATGGGACAAAATGTCATATATTACTTTAAATTGACACAAATATTTACATGCTGAGACACAAAACATAGATGGTGAACAGTTAACATTTCACCTAAACATTAGTATAACTTAGTACTGCAGACACCCTTACATGTTTCAGTGGTACATTTGTATTTTACATTATGCATCTATTAAATTCTTACAGCTGCATAAGGTTCTGTGTCTCTGAAAGGACTCCATCATCGTCCCTGTTCCTAAAAATAACACTCCAAAGTCACAGAATGACTCACCTCTCTGGTCATGAAGACTTTTGAAAAACTGGTTCAAAAAGTACTGTTGGACTCCGTCTATGATAAATGGGACCCTCTCCAGTTTGCCTATAGGTCAGGTAGAGGTGTGGACGACGCGACAGGGACACTTTTAAACCTGGTTGTTAAGCATCTTGAGGGGGCCAAGTCCCTTGACTGTTTACTTTTTATTGACTTCTCTCCTGCTTTTAACGGCTTCCAGCCACATGCAGACAGGTTGTTGAACTTTTTTTACTTTGATGTGGGTCTAATCTCCTGGCTGATGGACTTTTTAAATGAGAGATCACAGCGGGTGAGGATGAATGGTGTTTAATCTGAGGTCCTTTTTTTCTGTCCTCTACCTGCCTTTATGTTTGTTTTATGCACCAATGAATGCAGTCATCAGGATGGATGGCATATTTTAATGGTGACGTCACAGAACATGGTCAGATAGTGGATGATCTTCTGTGTTGTGAGTCATCGTTGTTAACTATTAATGTTGCTAAAACCAAGGAGATGGCCATCAATTTTAAAAGGAGCCCTTCGGTCATCCCCCCCCTCCCCCCGTCACGATGCACAGCCAGGAGGTGGAACTGCTACTGCAGTACAAGTACCTGTATCTCGGTACCATTTTTAGACCGCGAACTTTGCTTCTTGCCTCAGGTTGATGCTGCTCACCAGAGATTGTACTTTTACCGAAAGCTCCTTAGTTTTAATGTTGACAGGTCTTTTATGAGAATGTTTTATTCTGTTTTAACCTTTTCTTTTACTGGCTGGCACGGGTCGCTGGCTGTGAAGCACAAAAAGCGACACCAGGGCATAGTGGCTTTGTGCAAGAAGATTGCAGGTGTTCCCCTTGTTGACCTGCAGGAGCCGTACCAAGACAGGGCAAAAAAAAAAAAAGAGAGCCACATCTATCCTGGCTAACTGCAGTCATCCTTTGTACAATGAATTTATGCTGCTTCCTGTGGGGCGTAGGTACATTTTGCCCTCTTTGCTGGACAAACCAGTCATCAGCAGCATTGTAAATGACTCTTTCTGAATGAAACTGGAGTTGTAAATTGTGTTTCCCTGGGTTGTGTGCTCTGATTTATTTATTACTATACTGCCGGCTGTGATTTAAATTGCCCCTCGGTGATAATATAGATGACTATTGAAGTTCAACTTGTAACTTGAACTTCAGTGGCTGCACAAGATGAAATGAATCCAACTTGTTGACATATCGAAGAATTGTAGCTCTGGCATCAAAGTGGTCATGAGAATGCACTGGAGGGGGAATGGTGTCACACGAGTTTGTATGCCTGAGCGAGCCTTTTTTAGCTGTCATTGCAAAAATACAACATGCCACTCATTATTTCAGTGATGGTTACAGTGTCTGTCCAACTGAAACTACGTTACTGTGAACTAAACACAATGTTCTTTCTTCACAGAGAATAACAGAGTGGCCATTTCAGCATCGCCTTTCAAAAAGGATAGATGAAAGAACTGATGGTTCAGACACACGTCACAGGATTCATTTCACTCTTACAGAAACCCAACCAATAACTGGCATACTTAGAGGTACGTTTGAATCAT